>NW_023046018.1:0-82999 GCF_011762505.2 Arvicanthis niloticus | reverse complement strand
TCAGTTCCCATATTTGATTAGTGTCTAAAATGCAGGACCCGGTTGAAGGCTTCCAGATAATTTGTGAAATACTGTGTCAGTTTCTGAGAGTTATACAAACAGGCACATCATGAAGCATCCCAGAACCAAGAAGCGGTGACGTGGACAGGGCCTAACACAGCTTCTAATGTCCTTGGTGACAGAATGCTCTGAGGAAACACTATCCTTCATCTTCTTCATCATCTCCCCTTAGTTTACTAATCCTCAGTTACCCAGTAATCATAATTGTCACCATAAGGCTCTGTAATACTTCATTCTGTCAGCAACTTCCTACTATCTGTTGCAAGCTCTGTAGATAACCTCCTGTTCTTCCTCACTGTCAGTTCTTTGGTTAATTCTGCCAACACACCTGAGTGAGTTGGCTCTAAACCACACAAATTATCCTCATGTTTTCATAGTGGGCATTTTATCAAGTGAGCTTATCTCCCCAACCTCCTTTATAATATTCTTTCTTGAACATCACTTATTGGTATGACAGAGTATAGTCATTATCAGAGTTATTAGTAAGTCCATTTTCCAAAGAAAACTCACTATTAAAGAGAGCATGGGCCACCAACAAAAGTTGGCAAAATACTACAAGTGCAGAAAATTTGTTTAAATCATCATACATGTGCAAGACCTTGAGCTAGTCCAAGAAGACCTACCTAGCTCCTCTGTCTTATCCACTGGCTCTGTTCAGTCACCCTGTGGCATCCTGCTGCATATGTTTTTTTACCTCTATCAGGAAATTCAGTTCTTTGAAAGCAAAGACTTTATCCGTTGGCATAAACCAAACTAAGAATTTAATGAATATTCAGAAGTATTTAAATAAACTGCAAGATTAATGTTCATTATAGGATTAGAATAATAATGTGTAACCTCCACACAATTTTACCCTAGCAATGGACAGCAAGGGACTGACTTGATATTGGCTTGCTTTCTAATTATTATAGTCCATTGTTCTCCACAGAGTAAAAAAGAAACTAATGGAAACAAACAATTGGTGAAATTCAAGATATTTTATTCTCTATCAGATAATATAACAGAATGTTAATCATATAGAAAGTCGTCCAAGAGTCACAGAACTGAGAGCTATTATGATATTGATATATATATATATATATATATATATATATATATATATATATATATATAAAATCAGTCACCCTATAGCATCCTGCTGTATTTTTCATGCTACAGTTTTACTTTGTGATTTAATCCAGCTTAAATCTACCTATTGAGTTTAAAAGTTCTAAATTTAGCCACCTTAAAGTTCTCCTTTCTTCCTCTTTGGTATGCATTTTCTGGTCAAGCTTGCTTCTTCAGGTTATGTTTCTTCTAATCCATACCTAATGCTTCAGGCTACCACCTACAGGACGAGTCCAGTAAACACGGGCCTTGAAGTGACACATGGAAGGTAAAAGAGAATGGGCATAGGTCTGTCAGAAAAGAATCGTGATAGAATGGGGGTCAAGGATAAAGTGAATTCCAAGAGAACTGGTCATTACATGCCTTGCATAGAGATCATGAGGGGCTTTCTGTATGAGTAGATTCCTCATATGTAAAGGTAGCTGACAAACTCAGCAGCTTCAGTGAAGGGGAAGTGGGAAATGAGCCAATGGAGTCGATTGAACCCTTAGCTCTCAAGGGAGGGGTGGAGGGAGATGTAGAGACCTGTGGCTGCTCAATTATTTGGATAGAAGGGCCTCTGTATACTCACTGAGAGAACAAAATAAGACATATTTTCAAGGCAAAAGATATCTTCACTGGCAAATACTATGATGTGAGAAATGGTCCTTTTAAAAACACTTATTCACTGTTATTTTAACTATACAAACTTACAGAGTACAATGCAATAATTTAATTCATGTACATAATTTACTGATCAATATCATGGGGCTAAGTCATAATTCTAGTCAGGTAACTTTTAAGTCAAAATGATGTTTTTGCTCTTACTTTACCTTAAACCTAAATGACACAGAATGGTGTTCATGGCCTTTTCATTACTCCATCCAGTCCTTGTCCTTACTGTTCCCTTTCCACATGCTCTTTCTTGAACATAATGTAGAGAATCTGCTTCTTCTGCCATTTCTGCCTTGATACTCACTTTCCAAGCTCTAGAGCATGCGGTATTTCAAGCTTCCTTTGTCCTTTGGCGTCATTCTCTGCTTTCTTCAACCGTGGTTTCCAACTTTGGTCGTTGCACACAGTAAGTATTCACAATATGACTCCTTGTTCATAAGTAAAGAGTACCACAGGTGTACATCACTAATATCATAGGAGAAAGTAACGGTCTTTAAAACTTCTCATGTTGTCGTTCTAGGGCCTACACTTATCTATGTGACCTCAGACAAGTTATTTACCCTTCTTATTAAGACTCACAATAACAGAAGCTCTTAGCTTACACGTATCTTATAACAATTCAATGAGTTACAGTGTCTAGGATAACACCTGACCTATTTAAGTTTAATGTTATATGATTTTCAAACAGAAATATCATGTTTATTTGTACTGAATTAACTAACTGCTTACTACACTTCAATCACATTCAGGAATGCATTTACTGGTAAGTTTTAGAATCAGAGACTATAAGCCTCCAATGTAGAATACAATGACAGTCTTCTTCAGATCACCCAGTTATCTGATACACTCTCAAGGAATGTGGTTGTTATGGTCCCCTAGGTGAAACATCTTGATAAAGAAAACATTCAAAGCTCCTGCTGGGAAAGCATCTTTAATTCGTAGGGATGTGGATGACTAGGGAAAACTCGCATCTCCTAAAGGGTCATTCAGAGTGGACAATGACATATTGAAGAGGCATGCTCATCTAATAGCTTTTGAATCAAAACGAGGACAGCCTCCGAGATACTCTGTGAGAAGGCCTGAGTTATCAGTGCACTACTAATACCTGCCACATGTTTTCCTTTTTCTTTTTGTCTCCTGGTAAGATCATGGAATTCTTGTGCAGGGGACCACCAGAGGTTTTGCTACTTAGATTGATCACACAGGTAAATTTGTCTAACATTCTAGTCATCTCCATGTACCTCTAGCCTCTGGAGGATTTTGTTCCCCTGTGTATGATTTTGTCCTTATAGAATATTATAAGGACAAATTAAAGTAAACTGGACTTATATAGTATGCCTCTTGCACTTAGTATATCATTTCTGAGATTGAGCTATACTGGATGTTTGACAAATATTTCTTGTATTTTATCGCTGAAAATATTGCATTTGTGGGTAGACAACAATTTGTTTATGTGGCCATAAGTAAGTGATGGGCGTGAGGACTGTGGCCAGCATTTCAATCCTACATATAAACTGCTAAGGACATTTGCAGTATGTCTTCTATGAATTTATGTTCTCTTCAGTTTTGAGTGAACACTTAAGAACAGGATTTTTAAGCATTTGGAAAGCACCTTGTAAAAATGTTACTGCAAGATTTCCTGGTGCAATCTGGTCATTTTGTATGTCTGTTAGTGGTGTGTAAGCCCTAATTTGCTACATTATTATGAACAGTTGGTACTATCAGTGACCAAAAGTTTAAAAGTTTAATAATTCTGATATATTTGTATTAGTACTTAAATATAGCTTAAATTTGTGTTTCTCTACTGACTAGCAATGTGTTCTTTCTATGTACTTAATGTAAATATATATAAACAATATATATAGTGTAAATAAATATATAATCATTGGTGAAATCGGAAAGTTTTTATGTATGTTTAAAACTTAGGATTTTGTTGTCTAACACTCCACTGTTATTGTTATTATCATGGTAAAAAAATGCTTTTCATAAATTCTCAATATGCCCAGTTGTAAGATACATGTCTTCTAAGTTAAAACACACATTCTGGTCTTATTGGCATCAAAGAAACCCATTCTGCTATTTCCATTTTTTTTTTTTTTTTTTTTTTGGTAATTTCCAATTTCTTATAGGAAATGAAATTTTTCAGCTCAAATGAAAATTTGACTGCTCATTTCCCAAGCTCTGTAAGCACACCCTATTTCATGCTTACTTTGCTTGTTAAAGCTCCTTTCTTTGGTGTGGAGAAAGGTTACTGTTACTGGAATTTCTATTCGTAGATGCACTGGAGTGCTAAACCTAACACTCTAGTGTCTAGGTTGCATAGGCAAGCACTGTCTCCTTTGCTTATCCTGGTTTTTGCCCTGTTCTACTTCTAGTGTATGAGGGATGAGATAAATTATAAAGCACAGAACAAACACACTTGCATTCTTATATTTACTATTTATTGAGAACTGCAATATACCTGTGTGTGCTTATTGTGATTTATTATGTACTGAGAAACAAGTATGCTGATTTCATATAGTTTATTAACCTTTAGAGGTGCCATGGATCATGCCTTCAAATTTCTACTCCATGTTATTTAGCAGAAGACCTTTGCTCTACCAGGTATTCATTAAAGGCTTCTTAGATGAGATCATGGTAGAAATGCTTTTAGTATGCTGCCCTGTCTACTACCCAGAACTGCTCACACTATAGTGTTTCCTCTTGATGAGGACATTTGCTGACTAGTGATATTTACTAGCAGAATTTGGCCTCAAGTTGTATGTTGTTCAACGTCAACAGAGTATTTCATGGTGAGAATTAAAATATTTTGAGATTGTTTTGCTGTGGTTCTGCCACTTATGCTGAACTCAGAACCCGATTCCATATTGGTAAACAGTCAAGAAGGCTGCCTTTTTGAACTCTGTAAATATGCATAATGGTTTCTTCAGAATGAAGTTCTTTCAGAGAAAGTAAACCCATAACTCACACAGGCAAAAATCTAGATGTTTTCCTCAGCATCTTACTTGTTTTCACCCCTACCTAGTACCAACCTTTGTCGTTTTATATTCTAAATGTTTTGCTTTTCCTTCATCTGCCTACCAACTCCATGTTAGCCAAGGCTTCGAGCTGAGCTTTCTGAAGTGACTCTTCCCTGCCTTCTCTTCCCTTCCCCAGTGTTTCATGTTCCATTATCTCTGTCCTTTCTTCCTCTTCATTAACCTTCTATTGCCAATCACTTCTGGATGATGGCCAACAAATCTTTGTATATCTTTCCTTAGTTTCTTCTCTAGAATTTTAATATCATGACCCTTGTTATTCGTTTAGTATCAATAGCTCTGGATCTTCTTCAGATCTTTATATCTTGCTTTTAATACAAATGCAACATTCATTTGCCTGAAATGATAAGAATTTTACCTCCCTTTTGTGTCTGGTCATTATTAACTCTATAGTCTTAATTTGTTGGCTTACATAAGAATTATTTAGTCTTCAATCTTATATCCATCTGTATTCATTTCTTAAAGACATCTATTTTCCTACCATTTTCTCCACTCCTAGTTTATGGCAAATGCCTTAATAAAATATGTAATATAAATTAAAAAATTATCACCTCTGGGAGGCTAGAGAGATGGCTCAACAATTGAGAGCACTGGTGTACTGGCTTCTTTTCCAGAGGATTGAGGTTCAATTCCCAACACCCACATGACAGCTCACAACTATCTGTTATTCCAGTGTCCAGGGAATTAGACACCCTTACACAGACATACATGCAGGCAGAATATCAATGAATGTAAAAGATAAATAAATAAATTATAACCTTCAGTTTTCTTGTGAAATGTATTTTCTCAAAGAACTATTCCTTCACCTTTTCTTGATTTTCATGCATTTTAAAACAAAATTGTATTATTATTATTTATTTACATGTATATGTATTATGTTGTGTATGTCCATGTACCTAAAGTTAGGGAATGGCATGAGAGCTGGAGTTTTAAGGTGCCTGATGTCTGTGCTGGGAATTGAACTCAGGTTCTCTGCAAGAAGAAGACATGTTCTTAACCACTGAGCCATCTCTCTAGCCCCAATCCTCATGCATTCTAACTACCTGTGATTATGTCCCCTGAATAGCCTGATGACTGCTTGAGGGAATGAATCCAGAATTTTTTTTTGCAACTCCACAGTTCCTGTTATTGAATCTAATAGGTTACTGTGGTTCGAACATGAATGTCATCCACAGACTCATGCTTCAAGTGTTTGTTCCCCTAGTAGGTAGAGTTGATTTGGAAGATCCCAAGACCCAGGAATCATCATGACTGTCTGGAGTGAGTAAGGCATGAAGGTCCCAGCCTTGAAGATTATACCTGGACTCTGGTTAGATAATTTTGAATCCTAGTTAGCTGTCATGCCAGTAGATTCTGTCATAAGCATATTGAGAAACTTGGCCAATTCTCTGTTATGTTGGACTTATACAGTCTAAAACCATGACTCAAAGTAAATCTTACCTCCTTTAAGTTGTTTCTTCCAGTCATTTTTGTCAAACCAATACAAACATAACTAATAAATAGATGTTCAAGGATGCTATTGAGAATGGATAAAAGCAAGATGATCTCCTCTGTCTTTTTTAAAAAAGTAATTACAACACTTTCTCCTTAGTTTCCTCCCTCTAAACACTCCCATATACCCCTTCAAACTCTCTCTGTTCAGCCTAAATGACGCTACATGTATGTATGTTTTCCAGGTTTACTGTTTGGCACTGAACAACCAGTAGGTGTGCCCTTCCCTGGGGAGATGAAAACAACTACAGAAAACCAGAGAGAATCAATATATAGAGTTGTGGAGTCCAGTGGAGTCCAATAGATATATCCCAAAAATACTCTTCGACCTAAGGCAGGGAACACTGCAGAAGGGGGAGAAAAATAATAATAAAAGCAAATCAGGGAGTTTGCTATGAAATTGTATCAGAATCTACACCCCTAATGTCTCACCAATATAACTGCTCAAATGTAAGCTGAACAAGGTTGGTACCAATCAGCATGGCAAACCCGACAGAAAAACTGCCCATTCTTATTGCATTACTCTGACTTGTTTGCTCCTCAGATTCTTGCCCTCCTAATTTGATGCAAAGTTTTGATATCTAAGATGACTGTCATTTCTAAAATAAAACCCCCTGCCCCATATCTGAAAGCAGTCTCTTCTTCCAAACTGCTTTGTGCAGACTTACAGTACAGCTGTACAAAATAGACCTACCCAGGCTTTCCCAACCACTAAGGCACAAATCTACTGTTTTGGACATGCTCTTTTCTGCTATGTCTCATACATATCATCTCCTAATCTGTCAGGTGTGAACACAAACTTCTCCAGAAATGCCTTCACTTTTCTATCTCTTGGAATCCCTATACATTTTAGAGAGAGGTGCTACCTGTTGCAGCCTGCTGCAAACATTAGGAAGTATCTTCCTATATCTTGGTAATGAGTATAGTGGTTTTGGGTTAGAAAGTTTTACATTAAATTATGTATTCTGGCTTTTCATAATTCTAATGGGTATGGATGAACTACCTAACCAGGTTAAATATCTCCATTTAAAAATGGGGGTGGGGTGGGGGTAATAAGACTGTATTGTTTTCTCTATATATGTAGAAATAATAATAATAGGTTATAAAATCAGAGAAGGCTCAGAAAATGCTTTCCACACCACTTGGCATGTGGTGAGTACATAATGTACAAAAATGCTAGCCACTGTTGTTATAATGATAGTAATTGATAACAATAAATTTAAAAAATTCTGTGGCTATTTAGCCTCCACTGACTTTTTCTTTCTCTGACTTTCTATAGTATCAAAAGATGGTTTCTCTTGGTGTGGCCCTCATTATTCTTTTACTATTAGATATGTGCAGAGTTGCCTCCTTGGTTCAATTATGAACTCCTAGAGCTTTTCTAACACAGCCACCTGCAAAGTAGGGAGGCTGTATGAACTTGCTGATTGGCTGGTGGGATTCACCTCCAGGCTGCTGAAATGAAACTTAATAATGTCACCAAGGGAAACAATTCAGATCAGGAGTAGACCTTTGCTCAATCTTCTGAAATCTAATTAAAGGAGCAAGGTTTGTGCCGTGGCACCAGATGCAAGGCAAGAGGAGAACAATTAATATTCTTGTTAGAATCAGGATGGAAGCCATTCCTTATGTCAGATACACTCAGCCTGAACTCCAGAACGTCAGATAAGCTGTTTCATCTATAAATACAATCTCTATTCTGAGTCTTCAAATATTCATTTGTCTACAGACTGGAGTTTCAAAGCACCAAATTTGGTTGTTGTCAACATCTGTGGTATGAAACCTTTTCATCATCCCGATGATGACAATTAAGATGGAGGCAAAGAGAATACAGGGTGCTCATAAATACCAGAAAATAATGAACAAAAGATGAACAAAACCCACCTCATCCATCTGTTCCTAAACCTAATAACAAAAGACCTTTCTGTGTACCATTTGGGGTTGTGTATTTCAACACGTACAGAACTTGACTTTAAGGAAATGAATGTGTTAAAAAAAAAAAGCAATTCTAGTAAGATGAATTGAAGCAACAGTAAAAAGGAGGCATATGATAATCTGAAAGAACTCATGCAGGCCTTTTACTCTCCTTTTCAAATAGCTGTGTTTTAGTTTTCCTTTCTCCACCTCCCATCTCCTGCTCTGCTACCTTTATTTCCTACATGTTTTCAAAAACTCATTTAAGTTTTTCCTTTTCACCCCTACAACTCTACACTTTACATCTCTAAATCCTGCTGTACTAGTGAGGGTTATCCAGATAGGCAGAACCTATAGACACCGGTAACGGAGATACATAAGATAAAATTCATATTGACTCAAGTAGTTATGGAAGCAAATTGAGAACCCCCTGGTATGCCACCTGAAGCTGAGGAACCAGAAAAGCTAATGATGTGAGTCAGTCTGAGTCTCAAAGCTGGAGACCAGAAATGCAGTGAAAAATCTCAGAAATGCTTTATAAAATAAATAATAACTGAGTACTATGGTGCAAAGTCAATAAACCCTATGTGACACGATCAAGAAATAAGAGAAGAAATGTAAGTGAATGCTTTAGAATTTGTATTATATTTATTTATACATATAACTAAACAAGAAAGAAATATGAGTGTTACAGTTCTCTCTCCTCAAACGGTCACGTGGTCATAACTACTATTCATATGAAGCTATCTTCCATTCTTGCCTTCATCAGGAGCCTTAGCCTTGGGTGTCCTGCTTAGCAGGATGAGACTGTATTGTTTTCTCTATATAAGTAGGAATAATAATAATAGGTTATAAAATCAGAGAAGGCTCAGAAAATGCTTTCCACACCACTTGGCATCCTTCCTTTTTGAGAACTCTGGGCCATTATACTCCAGCCCTGCCTCACTTCTGCATTTTCCTATCTATTCATTTTACACCTTGTCAAAGACCCAAACCCTACAGTATATCTTCTGATTTAGACATTAATTTTTCTTGTCCCAAGGCTGAGAATTTCAGTCTTCTCTGAGTATTTTAGATCAATTGTTGCAGCCCACGTGGTAATTTTCTTTCTTTGGTTGTTGACTCTGAAGCATGAGAAACGCACAATCACTGAACGTCAGTTTTCACTTCTAGTTAAACGGAAAATTGTCACACCTACTGTTGGAAGTATTCTTACCTCTGAAATAAAGACATGTCATTATCAAAGCATAAGGTTGCTGAAATAAGAAGCCAAAACTTTAATAGTAGACAATTGAACTGCTATTATGACTAGTATGATGAGTGATTCTGTCCCAGTACCACCAATTGAATCCTGGACCCATAAATTCAGAAAAAGAATAATTAATGTCAGATACTGGTTAAGAATGAATGCAGATTCCTAGAGAACCTTTTCCTACCCTGCAAGATATTCATGCCTGTTTGGTACTATGCCTGAGTCTTCTACTATGCCTTACCATTCTACTTGGTAAGCTAGTTGCCTCCGAATGGTGGGGAACGTGGTAGGACATGAATTTCATGAGCCTGAGACTATGATTATACTTTTTTGATTGTTCACTGAGTCCATTTTATTGTATGTGTTTAAGTGTTTTGCTTTCTCATATTCATGTATATGTATAGATAGATAGATAGATAGATAGATAGATAGATAGATAGATAGATAGATAGATAGAGATACAAATAGAAATATATGTATATCTGTTAGATATGTTGGAAAGGAACCCTGAGATTATATACATATGCCTATGCATACATACACACACACACACGTATATGTTTGGTTCTTGTAGAGATCAGAAAGGACATCAGATCCCTTGGAACTGTAGTAACAGATGTTTGTGAGGTGCCATGTGGGTGCTGAAAATTGAACCCAGGACCTCTATAAAATTAGGCAATACTCTTAACCACAGAGCCATCTCTCTTAGCTATCCTTAGTGAGTCCTTTGACCATAATAAATGCTGGGTAGAAAGCCATAAAACCAAATGATGCATGTTTTTGTATGTTGAATGGGTGATAGTCTGCTAGAATCTGGGTAGAAATAAGACAACTTTGTGTTCACAGTTTGTATTTTTCCCTCCGTCATAGAAATCACCAGAGACCATCATTGTCACTCTAGTCTGCTGTGTGACTTTCTTGCACACAGTTCCTCAGGATTTAATGTGAAGGCAGCAGCTGGAGGAGAGAAGACAGCTCATGGGATGTCTTGTTTGATTCCTTCCCATCCGTTACTGAGAGACTTTCCCTTTTCTTCTTTTATCAAACCTTTAAAAATAATACCCATATATTTCAAATTAAAAAATAGCCATGCCATGCAGTATTGTGGTCTTATAGTGTATATTTGTCCAAAAAATATACCGCCAGCCTCCCATATCTACACCCTATCACTCCTCTGCTGATGCACCCATTCTGCAGATATGTACTGAGCACATGCTACATGCTAGTCACCATGCACTTAAATATGTCAACTACATGGACATGCTCTCTCTTCCTGAGATGGGAAGTACAGAGAGGAAGGAATAAACCATTTCCAAACTAGTAACACTCTAAAGAAACAAAGGAGAAAGTAAGAAGAAATAACAGACAGGATGATGGTTTAATGTTGTTAGGTAGACTTTTCTTAATACAAATGATGGAAGGAAACCAGTCATGAAACCTACAGACACTGACTTCTGAACGAGTTGTTAATTTTAGTGAATAACCATTTTATTTGAGACACAGATTTATTATGTAACTGTGGGTGTACTGGAATTCAATATGTAGATCAAGTTGCCCTCAAACTCACAGAGATCCACCAGACTCTGCCTCAAGAGTGGTAGGATTAAAGGGGCACTCCACTACACTCAGATAAATTTAATGAATAACTTTTATTTTAAAAACACTTGCTATCCCCTGACTCTGGTGCCATAAAAGATTTGAAAGTTCAGACCATAGATCTGATGCTATTTTTCCCAAAAATATGAATACTAATATCTAGTCCAAGGGCTTGAAGTAAGAACTAAATGAGACAGTGAACATATAGTATATCTATCCACTCAGTACTCACTACTCTTCTTAGCTGTAACTCCATAATAATGACCCTTCCAGACACATGCTGACTTAAATACTATATTCTTATATGTATACAGGTCAGTGAAAGGGACCTTTTCCTACTGTGCTACAAGTTTATCTCTCACAATATCCTGTCTCTTTATTTTGTGCTATCCCTTTTTCAGCCCAGGGGGTTGAGCCTAGGATTTTATATATGCGAGGCAAGTGCTTTATCACTGAGCCCCCATTTTTAAATGTTCTATCACTTCTCAATAATGTGAGATGTGGACTCAACTTTTTAACATGTGGACCGTTTGTAATGCTTTACAACTAAAACATACAATGTAACAATGGCAGAAAGGTAGGATATCAGGAAAATCGTGCAATCGCATTTTGATTTTCTTAATATTTCTTAACAACGCAGGATAGATAATTGAGCTCAAATTAAACCAAAATTTATACTCAGGACATTGTATGTTCCAAGAAAGTCATACACTAAACCCATCATTTAATATTTTTGAATAATATAACTTACCATGATCAAAATACTAGATAGTAACTAGTAACCTAGCATGCTACTCAGTAATACTTATTTTTCACATGACTGTAATTAACCTATAGACATGGATGGATGGATGAATGAATGAATGAATGAATGAAATCTACAGCGAATAATGGCTGCATAATACCAAGTAGATTTTTACTGGCAACTGACTGACCACACTCCAAATCTATTTGTTTTGTGCATTTGCCAATTAGTGCTTTATTGAATTTCTATGAGAAGGTCACACTTTTTGAAATTTTTCTTCTGAAATCATTATTATAGACTCACCGAGGTGGAAAATCATTATGTTGATTGTTCTTGATGTAAGACTTGCCATTCTTCAGAATGACAGACCCACAGAAGCCGAGCACAGGTCTAAAAGTCGATTTAACTGTCTTGATGAAACAGAGTTCATAATGATCAGAACACTTGTGCCTCATCTTTACTCACTGCAACTTCACGCTAACTACTGACTCGTTTTACAGAAGATAAAGTGACAAAGTAAAAAAAGGCAGGGGAGGGGTCATCTGCAAAGGCAATAACCATTAGGCCTACTGGGACAGTCTGCAGCTCCACACAGGGTGCGAAGGTACTAAAATACATTACGGCCCAATTCCTGAGGAAATCAACCCAGCCAAATTACTTTATATTGGTGGCATGTTGGCTCGGGGAGAAAGGCATCCTGCATGCCAAATCCAGCATGAGAGCAGAGTTCTGTGGCTCTTTGCATAGGCTCACCAGTTTCAGAATCTCAGAGTAAACTAAAGGGTTGTTTGGAGACCGAATAATCACCCTCCCGTGCAGCGCTTGCCTTTATAAGAGAGCAAATAGGACTTAAAGTGAACACAATTGCCCAGGATCATATCTGAGTTTTCATTTACAGGCCTTGGAGGATCTGTTTATCACAGGAATGGAAATTAGCTTGATTTTATAAGGTACTAAGCCGGAATCACTTTCTATTTGGTCTCAGTCAAAATGCTGTTAATTCTCATTATTCTGCAACCATAGAGTGAAGGGAAAAAAAAAAAAAAATCAGCACCATGCTGCTTAAATCCTAATTATGCTCTAGGAAATAACTTGCCTACTTAAAAAACGCCTTTTGCCTTTGTTCCTCCAAACTCTCTTTTTCCCTAACTCTGTTTCAGAGGTGTTTTAAAAACACAAAGCAATAGTTTTTTTTTTTACACTGAGAGACAAAGGCAAAACAACAACAACACGATGACGTTAGGATGGGGGTTTTTATGAAGTCTAATTTTTAGCTTCTGTTTTTTTTTTTTTTTTTCCATCATCAAATTTCTTTATCCTTCCACATTATAAAATATATGTTTGAGACATGGTAAATTGGAAGCTCTGGCTATTAGTGTATTCCACACGTGCAGTTATTGTGTGGGTGTGGGGAGGGATGGAGCTGGAGAGGAAGCTACAGGAATTGTCAGTCAGTCAACAGACCTGGCAGCTGCTAAAACAATTTGACTTTTCTTCCCAGGGCACTATGCAGGCCCTGCATAAGACTGGGAAATTTCTCAAAGCCTAATAGGATACATATGTACTAGAAAGGATCTCTAAGGTGAACCATGATGTTTGCTTTGATCTTGAATACATGTCATGGGATGAAGGGACCTCACAGAGAGAAAGCCTCCTGTAAGCTGAGTATAACAGCAAGGTCCAAGATCCTACTACTGGGAGATTTCGGATGTAGATCTTGTACCCGGAACAAATATCTTAGCAACCACTCCTTGTGTTGAAATCCATCATGAACAGCTTGGTCAGTTCACTCTGCCAGTTCTGTATTTAAACTATACCCAGTATCTCACCACACCTCACTACTTTCACAGAGTTCGTGTTGTGTGCCAAACCAGCTTTCAGTGAGGCAGAAGTTACTTCGTAAAATTTTCCTGCTCCCTTCCTGGCTACCAGGTCACCTCCGCTCAGTCTCTTCCTTTTAGAATACTCTTTCCCCCTTTTTATTGAAAATAGGTATTTTATTCTCACATAATAATTCTGGTTTCCTCTCATTCTACTCCTCCCAGCCAGATCTACCCTCTTTTTGTCCTCAGAAAAGAGGTTTTCTCAGGAAAGCAGCACAGTAGAGCTGGTCCTGGATTTGGTGGTTGCTGGTGAACCATTTGAAAGTGTGTGAAAACAGGAGAGCTGGTGAACTTGACCAGATCAGATACCTCTCAGGTTCAGATACAGGACCTTGAATTAACCCACCCCAACATCTACACTGTCTACGAAGTGCTGGAGTGCATAAAGGGGCCAGTTCTACAGATCCAAAACTACAGGATCTCCATGACACAGGGTAACAAGATATTTAAGGAGTCCCAGTGAGGTTCTAGTATTGATACTGTAGCAGAAGCCAGAGGCTTCATACCAGACCGATGAGTTTTTGCAACAAATATTTGCAAGAAAAGATGTATGGGCAAAATGGAATACTTTGAGACACACTGTGACACATTACACTACACTACTATGCTTTAACAATGAGATTTGTTTTTCTCTGTTGCAGGAAGTGTTGCAAAGGGAGAGGGTGGGTAGAAGGAGAGTAGGAGATGATTGGGACTGGGGTGTATGATGTGAAATTCACAAAAAACAAACAATAAAAAGTTTAAAATAAAGAAAACAGGCTTCTGGGAGATAATAAAATAAATATAATAATATAAATTTAAAAATAGCACATCAGATCAAACAAAAGAAAGCACAAGAAACAGAGACTCACTTGCTTACATACTCAGGAATCTGAAAAAAACAAAACAAAAACCACTAAACAGGAAGCTACAAGATACATAAAAGAGATAATAAAATATATATAAATAAATAAAAATAATAAGATTTTTTTTAAAAAAAGAAAATCTCTGACACAACATTATGAGACAAGGAACCATCCAAGATGCCGTTGAATTCATTTTCTGTTGGCCATCCACTGCTGAGCATGGTGCCTGCACTTGAGTAGTTTGTTTCCACCCCCACCCCCACCCCCATGTGACTCCTTTAAAGGAAACTGAATTTTCATTTGCAAGTGGCTGCCAATTGGAGATTGCTTCTTGGTTAAGAATAGGGGCATGTGTCCACTTCTCCTTTCAGCTCTAGGGCTCTATATGGTGTAGACCCATGAGGACCCCATGCATGCTGCCTTAGTCTCTGTCTATTCATGTCTGTGTCTGTCATGCTGATGACTTAGAAAGTCTTGTTTTCTTGTTGTTCATCCCTCTGGCTCTTACACTTTTTGCTTCTTGGAGTGAATTGAGGGAGACATCTTATTAGCGCTGAGTGTTCCATGGTCTCTCAGTATAATGTCTGGTGGCAGGTCTCTTCATTCGTTGCCATCTGTAGAAGTAAACTTCTCTGATGATGGCTGAACAAGGTGCTAATTGATAGTGTAGCAGAATTCCATTAGTAGTAATTGATTTTATCCTAGGTCCCTAGGGTATGTATTCTCAGGTTCTTGGTTACTCACCAGTGTCATGTATGGGTTTTGTGGTGGCTTGAATATCTTTGGCCCAGAGATTGGCACTATTAGGTGGTATGGCCTTGTTAGAAAAAGTATGTCACTGTGGGGGTGGGCTTTGAGACCCTTGTCCTAGCTGCTCGATGTCAGTCTGCTCCTTGCTTCCTTTGGATGAAGATGTAGAACTCTCAGCTTCACCAGCACCATGCTTGCCTGGACGCTGCCGTGTTTCCTGTCATGATGATAATAGACTGAACCTCTGAACCTGTAAGCCAGCTCCAGTTAAATGTTGTCCTTATAAGCATTGCCTTGGTCATGATGTCTCTTTACAGCAATGGAAACCCTACCTAAGATAAGTTGCATCTAGTGGAGTGGGCTTTAAGTCAAATCAGATATTGGTTAGTCACTCCCACAAGCTTTGTGCCACCATTGCACTAGCATATTTTGTAGACTGAGCACCATTGTAGATAATGGGGTTTATAGTTGACATGGCATTCATAATACTTTTTGTAGCATGCAGAGTACCTTCCTCTACCAAAGATGCTACAATGTAGGTCTGAAGGTTCTTTGTATGGACCAGCTCAACCACTTGATGTTCAGTGAGCTGTGTGGGTGTTGTCTTCAGCAATAGGGTCTTGCTGTCAGATTGTGGAGAACAACCTATAGTCTTGGCAACAGTCTGGGTTATTTGGGGGTTCCTATGGGACCCCTTTGGCCAACAACTCCATTATATGTAACTCAGTCCCAGGACTGGACATTTCATTTGGTGACAAGAGATGGCCATCTGGGGCTTTGTCTTTCATGATTTGGCTATTGACGGAGATAGCCTTCATATATTTTAAGAAGCTTCTATTGTACTAGACTTCCATAGTTTCATATCATTCCTCAAATGACCCTTAGGCTGTCTCTTCTCATTTTCCTTTTTTAACCCCATCTTTCCTCCTCATCTCTATTTGATCCTTTTCTTAGTCCATTCCCATTCATCCATATCTATCTATTCTATTACTCTTACCTAAGGAGATATATTTGCCCATGCCCAGCCCCTTACTCTATACCCACCCTGAGTGGTTCAACAGATTATAGCTTTGTTATCAATGACTTAACAGCTAATCTCCACATATAAGTAAATGCATAACACATTTGTCTTTCTAGGTCTGGCTCACCACATTCAGGAAGACTTTTTGTGATTCCATCCATTTACCTGACACTTTCACGGTTTCATTGTTTTAAATGGCTGAATAATACTCCATTCTTCTGTTCTGGGACATCCAGGTTGTTTCCAATTTCTAGCTCTTATGAATAGAGCAATAATGAACATGGCTGAGCAAGTGTGTCTGTGGTGGGATGATGTGACTATTGGTGTATGCCCAAGAGTAGTATAGCTGGACCTTGAGGGCTAGTGATTGCTATATTTCTGAGGAACTAGAAATGAACAAGTGTTGCCCTTGCTCTACGTTTTGGCCACTTGTTTTATTGAACTTTACCATTCTGACCAGTTTAAGATGAAATCTCAAAGTAGCTTTAGTCTGCGTTTCTCTGATGGCTAAGGATGTTGAACATTTTTTTTCAGTGTTTTATTTAAATCTACTTGTTTCCTCTTTTGAGAACTTGCTTTTTAGATTTGTACCCCATTTTTTAAAAAGCTGGGTTCTTTGTTTCTTGATATACAATTTTTAAATTTTTGACTTATTCTCAATATTAGCCCTCTATCAAAGTGGAATTAGTAATATATATATATATATATATATATATATATATATATATATATTCATTTTGTAGGTTGCCACTTTGTCTAAATGATGATGTCCTTAATGAAGAAGCTTTTCAGTTTCATGAGGTCCATTTATTAATGCGCATATAATGGTGTTGATGCCTATCCTAACAGTGTTCTGCTCAGAAAGTCTTCTCCTGTCAATGAGTTCAAGACTATTGACCACTTTCTCTTCTATCAGGTTCAGTGCATCTGGTTCTATGTTGAGGTCTCTGATCCATCTGGACTTGCATTTAGTGCAGGGTGAAAATTATGGATCTATTTGAATTCTTCTACATTTGGCCTTACAATATGACCAGCATCATTTGTTGAAGATGCTGCTCTTTTCCAGTGAGTATTTGTGGCTGCTTTGTCCACAGTGGCTGCTTTAACCCAGGTGTCCATAGGCATGTGTATTTATTTCTGAGTCTTCAATCGTATTTCGTTGTTCAATGTGTTTGGTTTTGTGCCATAACAATGCTGTTTTTATTACTAAAGCACAATAATACAACTTGAAGTCAGAAATGATGATACCTCCAACATTTATTATTCAAAGTTGTTTTAGATCTCCTGGGTTTTGTATTTTATATTATTTGAGGCAATTGTGAAAGGTTTGTTTCTCTGATTTCTTTTTTCTCAGCACATTTGTATATAAGAGGGCTACAGATATTTATGAGTTGACTTTGTGCTACTTTGCTGAAAGTGTTTATCATTTGAAAGAGCAGGTATCTGGTAAATATATATATGTATATGTATATGTATATATATATATATGTATATCCCTAAAATTAAAAAAAATTAATTTAATTTAATTATTTTAATGGATATGTGTGTATATGTGTGTGTGTGTGTGTGTGTGTCTGTGTGTGTGTGTGTACACATATCCATTAAAATCATCTGGTCCCTGGATTTTTTTGGTTGGAAGATTTTAATAACTGCTTCTGTTGTTGTTGTTTTCAAATATATCACATTGATTGCTGCTGCTGGGTCTTTGCATTGATTCTTCCCTCTACCTAGAGTTCTCTTTCCACAGATTTCCCCTTGTCTTCCCCAGTTTCTTGTTTAGCTGTTTTACTATAATGAAATACCTACATTATAAAGACAATTGGTTTATTTAGATCCATGGTTATGAAGCTATGAGGTTAAAGAGCATTGTTTGGGGATGACCTTCTTGTTGACAGAGTTGAATATCACATTGTAAGACACAAGGACATCCACGTATACCTGCATGCCTCACCCCTGCTTATAAAGCTACTAGGCCACCCCACAGGTGATATAATAACCTTATCTAAGCATAATCATTTCTCAATGAGCCCAGTTCTGAATCTAGAATCAGATTAAATCAGTATCCTCTTGATTCCCCTGACAGCTATCCAATTTTGAGTATTAAATTGCTACATGAGACATGTATGTGAGGGTGCCAAGTAGGGGAAGAACATACTGAAACATAATGACAGGTTCCAGGGTCTCTATGAAAAGTAGATTGAATAAGCCATCATATGTGGGGAAAAAAGGCTTGGGGATCCCGCGGTTCCTCCTGCCATGCTGTGGTGTGGGTACTCGGCTGGGAACTCTCTGGGTTCCTCCAGCTGGAAGTTGGGCCCGGCTGTTCATTAACTAAAAGCATCCCCCTGGCTCCTCACGGTTCCTCATAGCGGCGCAGCCCCAACACACGAGGAAGCCCTTGGGTTTCCAAAACCGGTTTATTCACATGGTGGATCGTGGATGGATCTGGATGCATACCCCCTCAAACCCAGGATCGACCTGAGTTAAAAAGGGAGGGGAGAAGGGGGGAGGGGATTGGGGAGGAATGTTTAATCGGCTCCACCTCTGGCCTTCAGGTACCTCATTAGTATGTAAATCTCTCTAGGGCCTGTTCGTGCCCTCCATCTGTGTACATGACTGAAGGGTGGAGGTGGAATGGAGATTAGACCTCCTGTTAGGCCCAACAATCATACCTTTTCCATGCTTTTTACTGCCATACTGTTTTCCTTAGATATTACCCTCTTTTGGCAATTTCTTCTTTGGTTCATAGTTACCACCTATGTCTTTATTGTCATGCTCTTTTCATATATATGCAGCAGATGCCACTGAGCTGACTTATATGATGTTAAAGAACCATTAGCACCTTGCTGCTTCCCATATAGGCATCAAGCTCTACTGGTTTGTTTGTTTGTTTTGTTTTGTTATAATAGATTATTTTAATTCTAGTCTCCATTTTCTCCCCCTCCCCCGCTTCCCGTTCCCCTCTTGCTCCACCCCCAACCCCTGCTTGTAAGTACACTGTAGCTATCTTCAGACACACCACAAGGGGGTATCAGACTTCATTACAGATGGTTGTGAGTCACCATGTGGTTGCTAGGGTTTGAACTCATAACCTCCCGAAGAGCAGTCAGTGCTCTTAACCACTGAGCCATCTCACCAGCCCCCTACTGTTTTTTTTTTTCAACTAGATGAGTTATCTGTTTGTATTTTTCTACAACCAAAAGATATTGCATATATTATATTTAGCTAGGTAAGAAGTTTTGTATTCACTAAAGCTTTGCTCAGAAGACGGTTTAATTTACTCTTTTAGAGTTTTGTCAGCCATCCTATGATGTGAGGGAAAATAGATTTCTATCGAGTGAAGACAAGTCCAAGAAGGTGACAGGCTGTCTTAGAGAGATCATTTAGCTAGGTAGTTTGAATGAAAACTAAGGCAGGCCATGGGAGAACCATAGAGACTGGAGGAAGGAGAGCTGGACTGGTACCCTGAGAGCTGCATAAGAAGTATGGATTTTGAAAGTATGCAACCAATAGTCTTCTACGTTCATGGCTGTACAAGGGAACCAGTGGAGGACTGAGACATCTCAAATGATCAATGTATTCTTCGTGCACGATGGGAGATGGCACCTTTAGTTTATATGAAGCAACCTCTACTTAATGAGTACAAACTCACTGATGCAACTAGTTACCCAATGATCAATCATTCACATATAAATACAGCATGCTGAACTGCCACCCCGCACATTGTGGCTCCATTCACAGGACTTAAAAAATTCTTCTAGAATAAGATAAAATTTCAACAGTCTTTGCCTACTCTTCCCCTTAACCTAAATGTCATAGAAGTAGAAATGAAGTTGCCTTTTAATAATAACATAATTCAATATAATATACAATAGTCCTTTGAACTAAAAACAATAGCTAACTATGTTTTGAATACATACTGTGTGCCAGACATATTGTTACTTCAATCTTCACACACACACACACACACACACACACACACACACACAGTGTGAGTTGGAGTACACCGAAGTAAGGCTTTGGGGAGAAAAGTAATGTGGCTGAGATTTCCCTATTTGAAATATTAGTGCAGCAGGAGCCCTGTGATTGGACAGGGAAAAGGGAGGTGGAACTAAGAGTGGGAGAGAGAGAGAGAGAGAGAGAGAGAGAGAGAGAGAGAGAGAGAGACACGCAGGGAGAGATAGGGGAGTGAAAATGGAAGCAGATATAAACCAGCATGGCTTTAACCAGATTTAGGTAAATATGAAACTAAAAGGTTAGAATGAATGGAATAAATTGTCTAATCTGTGTTGGCATCTTACTATTATCAATTGGCCTTGAAATTATTCTGTGAGTATCTTGGGTTTGAGTATTTGATGATATTTAAATCTGATTGGTTAACTATAAGCATTAAGAATTTTGATTTACTGGGTTACTGGGTATTATGATATCTACCCAAGAGGATGGTGGTTATTGCATGGGGGCTAAGCCTTGTGGAGTTGGCCTAGGGGCTAGGCCTAGAGGCTTGTAGGCTGAAGTTGGCAGTGGGCGGAGGCAGCTGCCACACCAACATTTTGGGGGCCCCCCAAGCTGGCACTCCTGAGACTGCCAGCGGTGTTGAGCTTAGAGCAGGAACATAGTGGCTGAGCCAGGAGCCAGCCAGATGCCTCTTTCTTATTAGCTTCCAGTACAAGGTAACCTGCCAAGTGCACATCCTGAGTGAGGTAACCCAATCACAAAAGAACACACATGGTATGCACTCACTGATAATTGGATATGAGCCCAAAAGCTTGAAATATCCAAGATACAACTCACAGACTATATGAAGTTCATGAACAAGAAAGAGCAAAGTGTGGGTGTTTTGGCCCTTCTTAGAAGGGGTAACAAAATACTCATGGGAGCAAATATGGAGACAAAGTGTGGGATAGAAACTGAAGGAGGGGCCATCCAGAGACTGTTCCACCTGGGTATTCATCCCTTGTGCAGTCACCAAGGTAGACACTGATGTGGATGCCAGAAAGTGCATGCTCACAGGAGCCTGATATTAGCTGTCTCCTTAGAGGTCTGCCAGAGCCTGAAATATACAGAGGCAGATGCTCACAGCTAACCATTGTAGAGAGAAGACTGAAGGAGCTGAAAAGGTTTCTGGCCCCATGAGGAGAGCAACAATACCAACCAACTAGAGCCCCCAGGGTCTAAACCACAAGCCTGGGAGCACATAGGGAGGGACCCAGGGCCCCAGCTGTAGAGGAGGATGACATAGTCAGGCATAAGTAGGTGAGGAAGTCCTTAGTCCAGTGAAGGCTGGATGCTCCAGTGTGGGGAAAATCGTGGGTAAGGAGGTGGGAGTAGGAAGGTGGGTGGGGGTATATCCTCATAGAAGCAGAGGAGGCAGGATGGAACAGGGGGTTCCTGGGTGGGAGGGGGAATGGGGAAAGGGGATTACATCTGAAATGTAAATAAAATATCTAATAAAAAATAAAAAAATAAATAAATGGATCAAACACTTTGGTTATTTTAATGCAGGTCTCATTTCCTTATCAATAAACACATCTTGCCTTTCTAACTTTTTCTTTACTGTGAGTATGGGAGAGTTCATGTTGATGTATGTGAGGGAGCACATATATGTGCATGTGAATGGAAATGGAGACAAGAGGATAGCCTTGAGTGCTGCATCCCAGAAGCTAGTCACTCTGTTGGACAGGACCTATCAGTAGCCTAAAGTCCACCAAGAAAACTAAGCTGGTTAGTCAGCAATTCCCAGGGATCGGCCTGCCTCCACCTCTAGGCACTGGGATTACAATGCATGTCACCATACTTGTTTATTACATGGATTCTTGGAATCAAATTCATATCTTTATCCTTTGAGGCAAGTACTATAATAACTGACTAACCTAGTATCTTACCTTTTGGCCTACTTTCTGTTTCCTAAAATAAATGATTGGAGACGTCAACACATTTAATCATCTTTCCTATAATCTCCACCAACTATACTTAGTCTAATATGTTTACAGACAAGCTATTATTTTTAAATACATGGAAATAAAATGTATTCTTTTAATTCATTCAAAGAGATTTGATTAATATAAATTACCAGCTTGGTAAAATAAGAATGTTTATTTTGGTCCTTCCTCTCTGAATTGTGCTTACTTTTTTCCTATCATTTCTTGAGACTGAAATTTTCACACTTAAATATCCATCTTGCTATGCATAACTACACTGAGAATAATTCAAACTTTCATGGCTAAATCTTGGCAAAACTAAATTGAATGCATGAACTAGAAGAAAGGACTAAGGTAGCTTGAAATCTTTGAACATCACTTCTGCCTCCTCTTTCTGCTGCTTGAGCTCACCATAATAATTTGATGCATTTTAAAAAGGAAGGGCTCTTTGATTTGGAAAGACACCGCAGAAAATTGATGGGCATGAATCTGGCATTTTGTCACTTAAGTGAATATGATAATGATGGTCTCATCAGACAAAATGATAACGTGACAGTTTCTTGTGATGAGGGAAACACTTCCGCACCACAGAATTTAAATGATAAGCACCTGGATTCCCCAGCTGTTTATCAGGTTCTTCCACACAAACCCCTCTGCTCCTGCTCGCTCTCCAGTGCTTCCTGAATAATGACTTTGATAGGTGTTGGGACCCTGGAGAGCAAAAGTTCAAAGGTATAATCACTCCTGCTGGCAGGGGAATGGGATTTTCTTGTCCATTCCTTAAAACCAATCTGTATTTTCTCAGTAGCATAATATTGTATGAATTACTGTAGGAAAATAGAAAGTAGAACTCGGTTGTGACCCTTATTCTCAAATATTTGTGACCTATTTTTTTTTTAATTAAGACTTTCATATCTTATCTGTACCATTCAGTTTAAATACAAACAGGAGGAAGGGAAGGGAGAAGGGAGGAGAGGATCCAGGTGAGGAGGAGGAGGGTAAGACTGTGTTATGTATGTGTGAGGTAGAACTTATCTTTGAGTAGAGTGGATATTTTCTTCATTTAGAAACAATTTCAGCCTCCGTCTAATGTCCCATGATTACTGGTTTAAAGAGTCTTCCGTTTTGTATGGAAGCCAAGTTCCTTGGTAACTAATGTTTATTCGCCAACTTACTGTGATTCACAGGTGACTCGGAACCTGTTGTAACAGGTAAATAATCGCTGACCTTCCTCCCTTATTATCCTCGGGACAATGCCTTGCTTTTATTTTCAGTTATTATTAAGAAGCACGAGATAATAACTAGATGTCAGAACTTACTGAGGGAGCAGCTTCCTTCAAGTGGCCTTGGGTAGTTCTTATTTACTTCCTCAGTGATCACAAAGCACCCGCGTGCTCACTGGCACCGAAGAGTATGTGGTGCCAACTTTGTGCCTTTACAGAATGATTTTTTTTTTAGAACTTCACGGGGTTCTAAATTTCAACTCTTTTCAGTAGCATGTAAGTGTAGCAGCATATTTCCCCACCGCAAGTTGGGAGGAGCTAAGGTGGGAGGAGTAAGGAGAGGAAGAGGAGCCCAGCAGCCCAGCATATTCTCAGGCCTAAGGCTAGTCGGGAAGATGGCGGCTGATTAAGAGCAAGCAAGATTGGGAGCTGCAGTTTTAAAATATTACCGCAACATCTAAGCCTGAACTACACACTAGTATTTCTGATATGCCTGAAGATCAAATGCTATTCACTGGTTACACAGCAGGGGTTCAGCCTTGGGTATTTCTTGGGACTACTTGGGAACTTCAAAAAAATATGGTTCCTGAATCTGTCCCCAGATTGTCCTCAGTTGCTCTGAGGGTATGGCCCAGGACTCAGAACAATTCAAAATTCCCCAGATGGCTACAATGTGAGGCTAAAAGTTAAACAGTCAATCAAAAGCCTTATAAGCCTCTCAGCCAATGGATTAAGATTCTGAGTCATCTCTGGCAACCAGTTATTTTCAACATATATGGTGAGTTAACTTACTCAAGTACTAATCTAAAATTCTTAGTGCATGCCAAATCTCCCTCTGTGAATATTGCTTTATTAGAGCCCTGCTATAGAATAGAAAAAATATGATCTTTGCTAATGTTTTTTTAAATCAATCTAATTTTGCTTTAAAAAGATTTAAAAATGATATCCAAATTTTCCATTCTGTACCTACTTAGATTACGATTTTTATAGGGGATTATAAATAAATATTCTTATTTTGGGTGATTAAATAAAATATTTTTAGTGTATAAAAATAATAAAATTTCCAATTGGTTTCTTATTCCTAGTACCATAAAAAGGGGTTTTTATATGATTCACTTAGGTTCCTTTTCATTATAAAGATGGGGCATTAACTATAACTCTCAAGGGAATATAGACTCCAATAAGGAGCCATGATTTCCAATAGAACTGGTTTGTGGTTTCAGAAAGTTCATGTTTCATATATATGTACTCCTATAAAATTTTTTTTAAAGTATTTTAATGGTAAGTGTGACATTTTACTAGAAAAATATCACTTTATTCAGAACGTTGGTATTTCTTATCAATAGCCAAGGAGGTAGGCCAAAAGTGGTGATGTCATTATATAAATTCCTGGGCCTTTTTCTGGTTCAAGCAAAAGCTTTCAAACAATATGTACAACATGCAAAGTCTGTATTACCTAACTGGATAATATCTCATATCTGTTTTCTAAATTTTCTTATACTTTTGGTCTCATCATTCATTCAGTATTTGAGCACAGGGTGATTTAATCCAAGAGTAAGTCATGAGTCACGTATGACTATTGATGTATGAATATTCCTACTAGCTTTCTAAGTTTTCCTAGAAAAGTTCACCAGGGATGTATGCCAACTTGAATGTCAGAGTACTACACAGTTGGTGTCCAGTGCTGGGTACAGCGGGAGAAGGAACCACCTGAAGTAGAACCCCCAGAGCTATGTTGAGTGTCTAGTTTTAACCTTCCAGTTCTGAAATAAGGTTATCAATCTTCATTCAAATATCTCTAAGATTAGAAAACTCTACTACTTCTGCTCTAAAATGTAAGACCCCTTTTTCTTCTGTTAGTGGGAAATGTGTCAGATAAGAGCTCCCCTGTTGAGTTAATATATTGTATTTTATCCATTAGGCCAGATTCCAAGAGGTGTCTATAGAACAATGTATTAAATAATTCTTGATGTGTATCAGATATGTAATTAAATGCTAAAAATGCTATATTTGTGTTACATTCTACCCATGAAAAGCCAAGAATATATGTAAAAACATGAATTTAGTATTAAGAATCCATTTTCTAAATTGAATGAAGTGTAACTTCAACTCTACTTTCTAAAAGCAGTTTGATCATTAAATAGGTGATAAGCAGCATTAGCGGGTGACTAGTAGAAATGTAGAGAATGTTGAAGTTACTTTCTCCTAGCCCCAAGCTTTCAGAAAAAAAAAAGACTCAAAAATAAACAGGAATACCTTGGACATATAGCTAGGCTCTACTCTGACTAGATCATAACTAAAATATCTCACTTATTTTAACTTCCATTCTGCCATGTGGCTGGTTACCTGTGCTTAGGTACCATGTGTCCATCTCACATCTTCCTGGCGTAGGCTGACTTCCCCAAGTCTTGCTCTATCATAGAATTCTTTCTGCTCCCAGATGTCTACCTCCCATTTCCTGCCTAAACCATAGGTGATAGGTCTTTTAATTGACAGATGATGCATGCATACAGTACACAAGAAATTCTCTCTGCAATAGAGAGCTAGCCGTGAGAAATCACAAGAAAATGGCTTAAAGACAAAAACAGCTGGGTCCCTTTGGTGTTCTGGCCACCAGGCTTTCCTGTATCAAGAACATATCAGTATCATTGCAGTCCAAGCCCCTGTCTACATTTTGATGCTTGAGAATGTCTCAGAAAGCTAAATCATAACCAACCTACACATTTCAGTGTGATAGAGACATACTTTCCAAAGAGGTTTTCCTCTGAAAGATTAAAGTGGCCAATCACAGTGTTTCCTTACCCACAGCATTTTCTTGATTGAAACTAAATGTGAATAAGTTGTCTTGCAAGTCTAAGGAAATCCATCTGGGCAAGTAGCAAAGTTTCAGGCAAACTTTACTCCTTTCTGGAGTCAGGAGAGGAGAGCCTATCACTTTGTTCTGGCTCTGAGAGCTTGCCTGCCTCCTTGGTCTCATTCCTCTATTTTCTCAGCCCTCAGTACCTGTTCAATAGCTTCATGGTGATCTTTCTTTTCTCTCAGTTTTCAGCTTCCAAGGACCCCCTCCACTGGCAGAGTAAATCCCCCTTTCTGGGTATTCTAGAATAAAATCTATACTTAAGAAATTAGTAGCTGATGAGAAATCTCATTTCCATTTCTAAGCTTATCTTCTTTTGCCATGTAACTTTTATACATTCGCAGTTTCTAAGGATTAGGAGGCTGGTGTTTTGGAACATAAATCTGCTGAACACAGCTTTGTATTTAAGTAATTTTTTTTTTTTTAAAAAGTGTGTGTCTCTCTGTGTGTCTCTCTGTGTGTATGTGTGTGTGGTATGCATGCATGTGTTACACATGTGTGAATGTATGTCTTTGTGTGTGTGTGTGTGTGTGTGTGTGTGTGTGTGTGTGTGTGTATGAAGGCCCTATGTCAACATTAGGTGGTTTTTTTGTCTTCCTCTACCTTATTCATTGAGGTAGAATCTTTTAGTTGAACTAGGGTGGCTAGCCAGACTGCTCTAAAGATCTCTCGTCTCTGAGCATACTGAGCGCTGGAATTGTAGAAGGCTTCCACACTCTGGAACATTTATATGGGTTCTAGAGAACTGACCTCTCATCCTCACGATTACACAGCAAGGCCTTTAACCACTGAGCCATATCCCCTGTTCTTTTAAGGAATGTTTCTTAATTAAATAACCCACAAAGTACACTTAAGCTATTATCAAAATAGTAATAAAATAGTTATCAAGGTAATATCTACCTTGTAGAGTTATTATGAATATTAAACAAGGAAACATTCCTGAAGAAAATTAAAGTGCATACAGTGTACTCAAATTTAAATACAAGTCTATAGTGTTTAAAAATAATCTCAGAATCCATGATGAATCCTTAACTGAGTTGGAATACTTAGATGCCTGCTTCTGAGGTTCAATAGTAAGTGAATGTATAACCATTGTGTAATTACTTATTCAGATTGTGTTCCTAATATTACCTCTCTCCTAGGAGGAGTCAAATGTTGATATAGGGGTAGAATCACAGGGAATTTTGTCAGTGACTAAGGCGCCCCAGTTATGTGAGTCCACATCTCAGTCTTTGATGACAGCATCTAAGAGCCCTACACATTAAGTGATAGGCACACCTTAGAAACCAAATGCTATCTGTCCAAAGTCAAACTCATAGTTTGCTCTAAGGACATAGGTTCCCCATTTGCATATATAAAATCAACAAAGCTGTCAAAGCATCATTCTCTTTGACTTTCAACCCAGCGTTGACTTCAACATGGTCTAATAGAAAAGATAAAAAGGAAGGTAGATATTAATATTAATACATTGTGAAATCTGGTAGCCATGCTGTTTCAGCAAGCTCTGGGATCACCCAAGGATCAGGTGTTCTAAGAATTCATCTTGATAGTGATTCTGCAGATTCCCATCATACCCCAAAACAAAGCCCTGTTTGGGTGCATGGAGGAGCTGGTGATGCTGTTGTTTCAGTCATGGTTGCAAACTAGGTCTGAGGTGTGTTTGGAAAAGGCTTACATATCTGTATCAATCTCTGTCATTACCACCTGTGGTGGTTTGAATATGCTTGGTCCAGGGACTGCCACTATTAGGAGGTATCACCTTATTGGAGGAAGTGTGTCATTATGAAGCATGGGCTTTAAGACCCTTGTCCTAGCTGCCTAGAAGTGAGTCATTTCCTGGCTGCCTTCAGATGGGGTTGTAGAACTCTCAGCTCCTCTTGCACCATGTCTTCTCCGGCACTGCCATGACCCCCCTCACACACTGATGATAATGGACTGAACCTCTGAACTTGTAAGCCAGCCCCAATTAAATGTTGTCCATATAAGAGTTGCTTTGGTCATGGCATCTGTTCACAGTAGTAAAACCTTAAAGCTAAGACACTAACTACCTTTATACTTTCATACAGTGACCTGGGAGAATGCCAGATGCAAAGTTATATATTCATTTTTTGTTATTTGTTTTGAGGACTAGCTATTTTGAAAATAATACCTTGAAGTTTCATATCATTTCATAATGCCCACTAGAGAACAACTCCTAGTGGGCCAGCTAGGTACTGGAATGTGTGGCTTTCAACCCCTTCTACATTGCTAAACTTCTGTTACACAGCTTGGTATCAAGGAAACACCACAGCCTCATGACCTCAGTGGAAAAAGCCACATTCTACATAGAAACAGAAAATTAAAGGCTCAGAATTCATACGTATGTATTTATTCATGGACACTTCTTGCTTAGTTCCAGCCCCTTTGAGGTGAATAAATGAGGACTTTGAAGTTTATTTTATAAGTTCCAGGTACAGGTATACCTGAACAGTCTCAGGTGCTTTTCTGGGGCACTTCCAATGACATATGGTTACGAGCAGACTTATGCCCTGTTTGTCTCTAGTGGCAGACACTGGATCAGATTGGAAGTGGAGTTTCTCCCCAGACTCTTAAGCCTTTTGTTATCGCTAAAACTGCTGTACAGATTGAAGTGTGAGACTCATTTTTTCCTGTATCCTCTTGTAAAATATTGTGCTGTGGATTCTAAAGAAGCGGCCCAAACCCCATATTACAGCTCAAATATCAGAAATGAAATTTTATACCCAAGGGAAATAACTATGGCAGACAACAAAGAGTCTCTACATTCTGTGACCACGCTGAAGAGCATTTGATGATCCAGAAGGACCATAATAAGCAAAGACCTCAGAGCCCACATCTTAGGGACACAGGCAGGGGAGGGCGGAGTAAAAAGGGAGGTCTTCAGTATGGAAGATGATCCAAGGGGATTCTTTATGAGAATCCCATTTATGAACTGTAATTTCCAAGGGGATATGTGAGGAAAATGTATCTAACATCTCCATTGGAGATATGTTTCTCTCATGGGCCTTAATTTGGCCTTTTAGGTATAGGAATTGGGTATGAGGTGGGCATGGTGGTACATGCCTTTAATTCCAGCACTCAGAGGCAGAGACAGAGAGATTTCTGTGAGTTGGAGGCCAGCCTGGTCTACATAAGCAGTAAGTTACCAATTGCCTATGTAGAAAAACCCTGTTTAAAAACAAAACAGAACAAACAACAAAAATAAAAAACAAGCTAAAACTAAGTTGGATTGTGGAGAGTCTTATTATTTTAAAATAATAAACATATCATTGACTTTAAATTTCTGGTGTGAATGATAGCACTTGAAAGGTAAAATATTAATAAAAAATTGAATATTCAACAGAGATTTGTTGGGGACACCTCTCACCCCACCCCCTTACCCACACTCCACACTCCACACCCCACACTCCACACTCCACACCCCACACCCCACACTCCACACTCCACACCCCACACCCCATACTCCATACCCCACACCCCACACTCCACACCCCACACCCCACACTCCACACCCCACACCCCACACTCCACACTTCACACCCCTGTGAGAGGTGAAGAATAAAACTCAGGACAGCACCATCTTTCCAGACACAGGGTCATAGCCTCCCAGAGACTGACCTTTCTGCTTCCTTTTCTTACACATTTAAGCATAGTACAACTTGTGACCCGTGACTTTTCAATGAGAATCAGTTCTATTGGTTGATAAACAGAGCTCAGGGCTAGGGTCTGGGGGAGGTAGGAGGGAGGTAGGAGGGGGAACGTGTCTGTGATAAGCTTAAGAATAGATTCTGTTGGAGGAGGATGCAAAGAACTCGGGCCTGTTTCATAGCAATGTATTCTGGTCACTGCAGGGTTAGGGCCTAAACAGAGCTCAGGATACTGGGGCGGATTCTGGAGGAGACTGGTTCCTAATAGAAGGGTAAAGGATCACCAAGTTGTTTGACTACTGACTGTTGGGCACACCAACATTTTGGGTCTTCAGGTTCCATTCATTTCCTTCCCTATTTTCCTTTAAGAAAATAGACACGTGTGATTGACATTCCTCCAATGTGTATTCTAGGCTGTGCTTTCTACACAGAGTCATAGATCCTTTTACTCCCTAAGCTCTAAGACCAAGAGCCTTCAAAGGGGCGTGGCTTAGCAAAGGAGCAGAGATCAGTTTCTTTAAAACCTGAATCTAGTTCCTCCAGGCACCTAAATTATATATTTTAAACAGCCTGGGAATTACTATTTTTAATTAATTATTTTATTTATTTACATTCCAGACATTGCCCTCCTTCCTGGGTCCCCCTTCCACAGTTCTTCATCCCATTCCCCGCCCCCCTTTGCCTCTGAGACTGTGCTCTCCCCTTAGGCATCTCCTTTCCTTGGGGCCTCAAGTCTCTACAGGATTAGGTGCATTCTCTCCAACTGAGGCCAGACAAAGAAGTCCTCTGCTACATATGTGCCAGGGTGCCTAGGACCAGCCCATGTATGCTCTTTGGTTGGTGTGTTAGTCTCTGGGAGCTCCCAGAGGTCCAGGTTAGTTGAGACTATGTGTCTTCCTGTTGAGGTTGCCATTCCATTCAGCTCTTTCAATTCTTCCCCTAATACTTCCACAGGGGACCCCAACTTTTGTCTAATGGATGACTGTAAGTAACTGCATCTGTCTCAGTTAGCAGCTGGTAGGGTCTCTGAGGAAATGCTAGGCCCCTGTGTGTGAGCACCACATAGCATCAGTAATAGTGTCAGGCCTTGGTGTTCCCACCCCCCATGAGATGAATCACACTTTGGGCCTGTCACTGGACAGCCTTTCCTTCAGTCTCTGCTCCATTTTTGGCTCTGCATTTCTTTTAGACAAGAACAATTCTGGGCCGCAAATATTGACTGTGAGTTGCTAATCTTGCCCCTCCACTTGGGGCCCTGTCTCTTGGAGGTGGTCTCTTCAGGTTCCATCTCCCGACTGTTGGGCATTTTGTCTAGGACCTCCCATTGATTCCTAGGAGTCTCTCACATCCTAGGTCTCTCAGACTTTCTAGAGGGTTCCCCCACCCCCATCCCCAAATGGGACCTCATGAAACTGAAAAGCTTCTGTAAAGGAAAGGACACCATCAATAGAACAAAACAACAACCTAGAGATTGAGAAAAGATATTCACTAGCCCAGTAGAGGGCTAATGTCCAAAGTATATAAAGAATTCATGAAGTTAACTGCCAAAAATCAAATAATCCTATTAAAAATGGAGTACAAAGCTAAACAGAAAATTCTCAGCAAAAGAATCTCAAATGGCAGAGGTCGAGGAGAGAGAAACACTTAAAGAAATGTTCAACATCCTTAGTCATCAGGGAAATGAAAATCAAAATGACCCTGAGATTCTACCTTATACCAATCAGAATGGCTAACATCAAAAACTCAAGTGACAGCACATGCTGGGGAAGATGTGGAGAATGAGGAACACTCCTCCATTGCTGGTAGGATTGTAAACTGGTACAGCCACTTTGCAAATCAATCTGGTGGTTCCTTAGAAAATTGTAAATAGTTTTACCTGAAGACCAGGTATACCACTCCTGGGCATATACCCAAAAGATGTTCCACCATACCACAAGGACACCTGCTCCATTATGTTCATAGCAGCTTTAATCATAATAGTCAGAAACTGGAAACAACCCAGACGTCTCTCAATCAAAGAATGTTTACAAAGAATGTGGTTCATTTACACAATGGAATACTATTCAGCTATTAAAAATGAGGATGTCGTGAATTTTGCAGAACTAGAAAATATCATCCTGAGTGAGGTAACCCAGACCCAAAAGGACATGCATGGAATGTACTCACTGATAAGTATATATTAGCCAAAAAATATAGAGTACCCAGGATATAACCCACAGACCATAAGAAGTTTAACAAGAAGGAAGGCCCAAGTGAGGATTCTTCAATCCCACTTAGAAAGGGAACAAAATAATCATGGGAGGCAAAGAGAGGGTAGGACCTGGGTGGGAGAGGGGAGGGGAAAAATGGGAGCAGGATCAGGTAAAAGATCAGACAGGAGAGAAGCCCTGAGGGCCAGGAGATTGAATGGAAATGTGGGAATTACTTTTCAGGAGCCTAAGGTTTTTATACCTGCATTTTTCAGTCTGCAAATTCATTCAGTGCTCAGCATATCAGAACTTGAAATATTGTCTCGTTCTACTTCTCTTTCACTCCAGTGGGCTACATATCTGCCAACAGCTCAATGATAATACAGATATCTACCATCCATCAAGATCTGAGTTCAAATTCCAGTACCAGAGAAAGATAGAGATGAAGAGAAGAGGGAGAGAAGTTGATTTAAATATACTAGGCTAATAGTACCTTCCAGGCCAGATCTTTAAAAGACAAACAAACAAAGAAAACAATAACAACAACAACAGTAACAACAACAAATCTCATATATTTTTCACATAAAACCAGACAAACCTACTTGATTTTATAAATATGCTATGAAAGGCCTAGGCAACATGGCCCAGCACAGAGCATGTGTTCAAGTCTCCTCTACTGGCTGAGATTCTAGGTTTCAATCTGATCTTTAGGAATATGAAATATTGGACTAAGTGACTTCAAAACTCTCTTCTTGTCTTTAAAATATGGAGATGTGTTTGTTTGTGGTCCACTCCCCATAGATGACATGTACATACTCTCCAGGAGTCTTGCATCAGAACGTGCTGCTATTGGTGAAGATACTTTGTGATTTTAAACAGACACAGGCTGCTAGTAGCTTTGAATAATTTGAAGTGATTCAATTAGGCAGTTTATCAGTAGTTAAGAGAATAATATGGAAAAATCCTCTTGGGAGAGAAAAGTTTACCTATCTCTCCACAATTCACAGATCCTTGGGCAGTCTAAAAAAGCAATCTCTGTATTTGCAAAAGGAAAGAGACAGAGGGGATGGGATATGAAGGGCACAAAACCACCCAGAGTGCTGCACTGTGTCCCCCTTTCTCACTAAAGCGATGCTCACCAGGCCAACAGCATTAATGGTATTGTAGGCTTTCATTTCTTTGGATGATAAAGGAGAGTATGCTAAGAACACATTAGTTATGAGGCAAGAAAGTCACAAAGAAATTAGTATCTAAATGCTCTTGACAGGATGAATTGGCATTTACAAGAATGTCTAGGAAAGAGAGTTTATCATTATGAATGGTAAATTTACAAAATGACCATTGGCGTTCAATATATACTGTCTTTCCATCTTTCGATGTCGCTATTTAATTTTGCAATGTCTAGAGGAGCAATTCAGCAATCATGGAGCACAGCTTTCTTAGATGAACACTTTTAAGAAGGAGAAACAGAAAGTGAAAGTGTATTTCAATTTTAATAGATCTTCACTGCCACAGAAGGGGCTGTGGCGTATGTGCTTCCTATCCAGTAATTAGAAACACACTTAAAAATAATGATGTTTATAGGCACAAAAGTGTCTTGTCTTAGAGATGAGATCAGACTTGAGTTGAGGAAACATTGTCTATTTCCTTTCCACACACTGGTATCTAAAGCTAAACAGTCTCTCTCTCTCTCTCTCTCTCTCTCTCTCTCTCTCTCTCTCTCTCTCTCTCTCTCTTTCTCTGAGTGTGTGTGTGTGTGTGTGTGTGTGTGTGTGTGTGTGTGTGTGTGTGTGTGTGGATTTTGGTCTTCTTCTCCAGACTTCTTGAGGAGAAAAAAACAAATTTTACTTTGAAGAGACTGCCCAGACACTATTTCCTCTGTGACATTTCTTTTCTAACCATTCCCAAAGAGATTTGTCCTGCGTGTTTAGCTCTGTCATTATTTGTCATCTCACCCACTCAACTATGAGCAATCTGAGCTGAGAAGATGCTTTGTTATTTTTGTGCCTCTATTTACTTGGTTTGGTGTATGTTTGAAGTTAGTATGCCTTAAAAACTTCCTTCAATAAATAAAAGTACACAAAAGCATTGGTGAATGTAGTTTGGATAGGGTTTGAATACACTCCCTAAAAGTTCATGCATATAAAAGTTATTCCCCACTGTGGTATGTGAAGTTAAAAAAACCTTCCTGAGGCCCAGTGGGAATTGCTGGGTCATCTGGGAAAATGTTTTCAGAAGAGATCCAGCTTCATTTTGATTTCTTCTGTAATGTCCATTAAGCATAGCTTTTATTTAAGAATACAATCTTCTATAAAAAACAAAACAAAAAACCCTGAAAAAACACAAGTTCTCTTAAGTGAATTGAGAATGATATGCTTACTGTGTTTTGTTTTTTTTTTAAAAAAGCTTCACTTTGCAATAACCCACTTTTTAATAGAGAAAAGGATTGTGGTGAGTGATATCCAAAGGGCAATTTCAAATTAAGAACAGAGTGGAGATAAACACTTTTACAGACACATTTCACAAGTGCATTTCTGAATTTCCATTGAGATAGCTCTAAATTGTTTTTGGTATCCACACCACATTCAGTTGTTTGTTATACCAGAGTTTGTTGCTATGGAGATTATAGAGCTAACACAGAGTCACCAGCATGGACCATTTTCCAAACAAGTAAGACTCTTTCACTCTCATCAAAGAAACTATACCTATCTTAAATGTTCATAATATTTGTATACCCATAAATAATTATAGATTGTAATTTTCCATTTCTTAATAAAATCAGGCCATTGGTGGTTATATATTTCCTATTAAAATATCAAGTACATTTGATTTGATAAATATTTGCATTTACATTTAACATATATGTTATTAACCACCATATTTAGTAGTATTTTTATGTGAGGAGCCGCATTCGCCATTACAAGATGGCGCTGGCTTCTGCTTCCTGGTTCTTCACAGGAAGCTTTACTTGAGAATGCGCCTGCGCATGGCTCGAAAACCGAGTATGACAATTGGATGAAAGATTTGAGCCAATGAGGGATCTGCACGTCTCCCAAAGCTCTATTTAAGCAGCGGGCTTTCTGAGCTCGGTGTCCTTCCCCTTTTCTCCATCTTGAAGAGCTGTTCAATAAATGCTGTCAGAAGAATCCTGAGTGTGGCGTTCTCCTTATCGGCAAGGTAGCGCGTCGCATTTTTACAACTACCAAAGTATTGTTATTTAGATTTATTTCATGTGTATGAGTATTTGCTCACATGTACATCATGTACATGCCTGGTACCCATGAAGGACTCTCTGGGACTGGAGTTTCAGAAGGCTCTGAGCTGCCATGTGAGTACCAGAAAGAGAACTCAGGACCTCACAAGAATAGCAAGTACTCTAAACTGTTGAGCCATCTGTACAAGTCCAAATCATCAAGTTCCCATCACATACAATATTTGATCCATGTAATTTCTATCAAAGGGGAAGACATATGGCCTATGTGTCCCATCTTACAAATGCACTTGAGGATCACGTGAGGTCAGTTTGCTCAAGGCATTTGTGCCCATTGTAACTTGATAATTCCTTGTCTGCTTATGCCACACCTTCATGCCTCAGGATGAATCATTATTTCCAAGTCTAATAATTACTGTGGTTTTTTTTTTTTTTTACACTAGCATCTTTCCCATCTTCTCATAGGCAGTATATGTTAAAGGGTCAATGGCTTTTAAATATTGTTCCAAATATATCAGAGGGAGGTCACCAAGGAAGTAACTGCTTCAATTAAAACACTTTAGGAAAATCAAATATATTTCTAGTAGCATCTTCATTAGCTTACTACTAAGTACTTTCAGGAAACCAGAAAACCTTAGCTTAAAGCTAAAAAGATCCATAATATGAGTGCAAAGTGCACTGTTTTATTCATCCCTTTGTCTCTGACAACCAACAGAATACCCAGGTCATGAACAACCAATAAGTATCTGCTGAGCACCTGGCTCATCAAACATGATAAACAAGGGTTTCTCTGTCTCTCATATATATACAGGAGCAACTAACTTATCCAAGTTTCTCACTGCATGTGATTTACTTGTTCATAGAGAAATAAATCTTTCCACATATTTGAAAGTAAAGTTTTAAGCATGAAGAAAAGACCCAGTGATAGGCTCATTGGCAGGCTTTGACTAACATGTTTATTTCACAGGTCATTAGAGACAAATCCCAAAGAGAAAAGTACTTGACTATTAGTCTTTCTCTTCTCTGTCTTCACCCACTTCTTTCTGGACCTCTCCTTGGGCCTCTTCACTTCACCATGTAATCACTTTCTTTTCTTCATCTTCTCCCTTTTCGGTGGACCATGCTTTCTTTAGCCTACTAGGCTTCCCAGGGAGATGTGCCTACCCTGTGCCCCTTATATAAGCCGTATCTCTCAGTTTGCTTCTTATCCCATGATGATAAGCTATTAGTGTCATGGTTTTCTGTACTGTCAAAATTGATATGTTGTAGGCCTTGCCCTCTTACCTCAGAAAGTGATCTATTTCATTGCCCTAAGAAAATTATAGCTGCTTAATTAAGAAACATTGAGATTTGAACCTGGAACAATATTGTATGGACTATCCTCAATGCACACATATATATATACACACACACGCATGCTTATACAAACATATATGTGCAAACATATGTGCACATGCACATACAAACTTCCACACACACACTAGGTTTTGAACATCACAACTTAATTTGTTCATGACATTGCTTTCCATTTTCTCTGGAATTTTGGTAAAAATCATGTGGGAAAGAAACATGCTGGCTTGTTTTTATCTTCAGTGATTTTATTTTTAATCTTCAATCCTGAGAAGAGCAATAGGCATGAGTAAGTTCTTAATAAAAATGTCTTAATTCTCTAAAGAATCCTAGTATTGAAACCCTCAAGCCCAGCAAAATGGAGGCAAGGAAGAACATTGAGGTTTAATGAGTACTTGTAGAATATTTCTCACATCATTAAATAAAGATTTGTTGAGTATGATTATTCCCTGGACATACAGTTAAATTCACCTTTGAACTATAGGTTTCTGTGAGTTTATTTTAAAATTAATAGTACTGTACCCACACTCTACAGTAAGTTATGTCACCAATTATGATGTTAGTTGGTATCATGGTTTTCTGTACTCTCAAAATTGATACGTTGTAGGCCTTGCCCTCTTACCTCAGAAAGTGATATTATTTGAAGATAGGGTCTTTTAGCACTAATGGCATCAAAATGAAGTCGTTAGGTCACACTTTAATCCAGTAGTATAACAATATATACTACTGGATATAATAATCTAATAATCCAGGAGTATATGACTTGTATTACTATACCCAGGGAAGGCTGACAACAGGAAAAATAGTCTTGCTAGAGGAGAGCACAGCAATTGATATCAATTAATATCAAGTGGTGTGTCCTCAAAACATCCATACAAGCAACATATGGACTGTGCAGTCTATATTTAGAAATACACATAATAACAACTCATGAGAAGAAGAGACCATGAATGTGAAAGTGTGTGGTGACATGGCATAGAGGATGGTATGAAGGGGGGAAAGGGAGGAGGAAAATTATACAGTTTTATGAAAATCTCATAATAAAAGAAATTTTTAAAGGGGGAAATTTTGTACATAGAAATCAACACTCGTGGGAGAGACGCCATGTGAAAATAGAAAAGAGAGAAGTTTGAAACTAGAGAGAAATCTAGACTGAAGTTTTCCTTCCCTCCACATGAAATCAGCTTGGGCTAGGGAAGCAGCCCAAGCTTGGTAGGTAACTTGCTTGTCATATGTGAAATTCAATCAATAGCAAAAAATAAAATAAATAAAAATAAAATAATAAGAAAATAAAGCCTAATCCTGCCAATGTCTTGAACCTAGTTAGAGAAAGGTCTCATGTAGCCCAGGCTAACTTTGAACTCTCTATGTAACCAAGGATAGCCTTCAATATTGCTCCCATGTCCCCAGTGGAAGTTCATAATGTGCCACCAGCATTGCCTGTTTCAAACAACAGTGGGTTATTGTATAACCCACTATAATTTGACATGTTGTTATAAGTGCTCTATCATATTAATAATAAGATAGAATGAAAAAACATTGAACAATCATGTAATACTATGATCCAGAAGTTAGAGCTAAGGGTTATTTCTATACAGAGATTGGCTCAAACTCCTAAAGGCACGTATCACTCTATAAAAATGGAAACCTCAGCAAGAAGGCTTGTCAAGCAAGAATCTGGCAGGTAAAAATATAATTTAGTGTTTCAGACTAGGTGTCATGGTATAGACATGCCCTGTACCTACCTTGCAGCTGCTTAAAAAACTTTAAAAATCCCACGGAGGGGGTGAAATGTTGGGGTTGTGTACCATCTCCTTCCAAGTAATGAGATTCTTCTCACAGGCCTGGAGCTGCCTTATAGCTACAGCATTGACCATACCCAGCTTCAAAAATAAAAAAATAAAAAGTAACATATAGATGATCATTAAAGAGAGCAAATTTCAGCAGCTCAAGAAAGTGAACTTTTTCTGCATTATTGGAGCTGATTACTACCAGGAAAAAAGATCATGAGATTTATTCATGGAGAAGCAAGAAGCTACTCCCTGCATCTTTGCTTTATTGCAAAGTTTCTTAACACACCTGTGTATAAGATCAGGAAAGATGATAGGTGGGCCAGCTGTTATCTTGCTTTTGAGGGGCAATCTAAATAAGTCAAGGTTTCTTTGGACCTAGTTGTGTGAGAGAAATCCTCAGCAGCAATAACAACAATGGCAAATCAGGAAGGAACAGTTAAGATAGAAGAGCAGAAGAAACGTGAGAGATGAGGGCAAAAATGAAGCATCAACTTAGAGAACAAACAAGCATACTAGTAAAACACAAACACTCTAGAAAGGAGCAGGGGGATAACCAACAACCTCCCAGAGGACACTCTCTTGTCAAGAACTTTCTGAGACTGTGAATCCAAGCAGCAGGCTTCCTTAGTGTGGCCACAACCTGTTGGTCTTCTGCCATGAGTATTTAAGATTTGCATAGTTATTTATATTAACTCTTTTGGAAAAATATAAGATGAATACAGCAAGAATCATCATCCTGATTTCACGGGTGAATAGACAACAAACCTCAATAGTTATACTATCTGCTGTCATGAATTCCTAGAGCCAAAGGAAACCAAAGCATCACTTTTCACATTGTGCGGGACACATGGAAGTCAGCAAGGAAACCAGACCAACTTAAATCATGGTGAGAGGCTTAAAAATAACAACAAAACAGGGTGAACTATGACAGGATCAAGACCAAAAGTATTAAAAGTGACATATTTTCATAAGTTATTCCAATTGCCATTTTATTTTTTAACACATTTTTTACTTGAACCACATGGAACATGATAAATAGATAGGTAGGTAGATAGATAGATAGATAGATAGATAGATAGATAGATAGATAGATGTTAGATAGATACTTCACAGTTCTAAGTATTTGGATGTTTCAAAAGTTGGGTTGTTAATCTGAAGGATACAACTTCAAGGAGGTATTTCAAGCAGTGGACTGAAATGTAGAGAGTAAGGCCACACTATGTATTTTTGAGGCTCTAGACAATTGGTTAAGAACATCAAGGGTACAGGAGAAGAAGCAGGATGATTGAGTTAGGGGGAACTTAGGAGACATAGAACCTGAGTCCAAAGAGATCTTGCTTCCTTAAATGTACTTCCTTTACTTTTGGAGTTCTTTTCTCTTTCACTGGATTCTGAATAGTATTTGTTGGTGACTCAAGTTATTCTCACCTCTGTAGGCTGAAGACTGAGACATAAGGAGTTCTGTCAACTATAATTCAAGGATTGCTTCTTTCACATCTTAATAATATATTTACCTATTAAAGAAGGGTGCTTGTATATCATCTTTAAAAGCTGATGGACATTATAGGCTTTAGATACCTATGCTGTGAAAGCCAATGGTTTCAGCTGACCATTACCTAATCTCCCCAAAGCAGTTCTCTAGGGATGATGAATTTCCTGTGATGGACAAAGGAGAGATCAATACACTAAAACCCAGTAAAGTACATCTTCTTCCTGGACAATACTAGCAAGTTGTCCAGAGAATTTTCCATGAGCTAAGGAGGTGGGGACTCCACCAGCATCTACTAAGCTGGGGTCATATGAATCTGGACAATGAATTTTTGGTCCTCTGTCTTCTCTCTTGGGGTTTAAGAGTACCCATTTTCTTCCCCAGAAATGGCACTCTGAGAGACAGTTGACAGGATCCCTGATAACTATCTCATCTCCAATGTTCAGAGACATAAGAAGTTCTGGCTGCAAAGCCTGTCCCCTGGTGGCCTTTAGGTGCTGGAACTCCTCTATGGAGTCTGAACTTCAAAAGCCCAGATACTTCGTCTTAGAGATAGACATCAGCTCTCTCATTCTTATCAGTGCCCTGAGTCTTCACTCCACCAGAGCCATGCCAGCTTCTCTTGTTATCCCTCAATCACTTTGTAAGGGCTTTTGAGACCTCGACACCTGGGATCTTTCTGGCAAATGGAATAGAATGGACATTTCGTTTTGTCATTTTACTCAAAAGTTTTCCCTTCTAAAAAGCTAAGTTGAATCTTAGGTTTTTTGGACCTCGCTAGCAGGAAACCATCTACATCTAACTACATAGAATTGAGCCTGGGGTCCCTTTCCCTACAAAGAGGCTACTGCCAGCCCAGTCACACCTTTTTTCTTCTCATGAAAGGTATTGGTAGTCATTGTGGAGTTGATGGAGGTGAGTTGGGTTCAGTGAGTCCTTCCTGACTGACTGTGCTGGGGCACTCAAATAGGTCTCAAGAAGCTGCCCTGCTCCCTTCTCCTGGCATCTAGCAGGAGGAACTACACAGCTACCTCAATGCCCAGAATCTTCTCTGTCTTTGCCTGGAGGGGACTCACTTGTGGGGACTTCCGTTACACTCCCTATGGTACACCCTGAGGCTGGTCTGATTTACAGACACTCTACTTTTGAATGGTATGAATGCCAAAGACCAAAAATGTGGTGCTGGGAGGCTCCAGTATTGGTTAGCAAGAGACCATAGGACCTTCTCTGCCTTTTCTGCAGCACAGTCCTTTTTTAGCAAGACTCCTTGCTCCAGCTAAACAGACCCTCAAAGCATCACAGAGTTTGATGAATTCTTGTCTCTATCCTGTTACAGTGATAATCCTTTTGTATTACTTGACCTGGAGGCTACCACTCAGCTTGCAGGGCTGAGCACTATTCACAATATCCTAGTTTAGCTGTTCTACATTGGTCCTCCACTGGCTCACTGAACAAAACCACTTTGCTGAATAGCCTGGAGATCCAGGAACAGTGCTGGAGTGGGCAGGTTTTGCTCTTCACTCCATTGCTTTGACTCTCTTTTAAGTTCTTCCTCCTGAACCTTTGTCTTCCAAGGCACCAGAAGCAGCTCTCCTTCTTTTACTGTCTGGTTTCATAGTAGTCCAAGGGGCACCCTAAAGGTCCCTTGATGGGACCTTTGGAATTACTTTCACAGTTGTGACTATTTTGGTTTCTTTTATTTAACTAATGTGGATCTCCTCTTTCCTATTCTAGCACCCTTGCCAGAACTGTAGATCCAGATCCAATTCATGTTGAAATTCCACCATGAGATTTTTTTTCTGTTCCATTTGACTGTTGGTGAAGGGATATGGTGTATGGAAGTACAAATACAGTGAAGTGATTGAAACTACATCCTGGCCTCTTTTTGCAGTGGTAATCACTGACCTCGACTGTCCTGGCTTGGGGCCTCTGAGGGAAGCAGGTGACCTGGCCAGCTGCTAATCTGGTGTTTCCAGCTCTGAACATAAGAGAAGGTAGCAGTTAGCATAATCTAATGTGTCATTCTGTGGCTCCCTAAACATACTATTTTCCCATTTTGACTTTTTATTTGTTCATTTAAAATGATTAAATTATACTCCATTGTTAGGCAAACAACAACAATAACAAATGTGGTGAATATACCCCAGTTTTGAAAGGAGTTGAGAGAGGCTAAAGCAGAAGCATAGTGTTTGCACTGGTCTAGTTTTTCTTTCTAGACTACTGAAAATATACACTTGCCTCCACTTAAGAAACTGTTGCATTTAAAAGAAAGGAGTCAGATCTGTTCTCTCTCTCTCTCTCTCTCTCTCTCTCTCTCTCTCTCTCTCTCTCTCTCCCTCTCTCTCATTCATTCATATATATATGAAAAACAGGTTAGCTGACATGACATATTTAATGACACAATTTATGAAAATTTTAATATGATGAGCAGTAGATTTTTATTGACATCAAGTATTTTCCATGGGCTTTACTAAAAATATGAAATTGCATTAAAACTATAGACTCCTGGTAATCTTTGCATAAATTGATGAATTGTGGGTGTCTGAAGAAATCAGAGTAAATTCTGATAACATTCAGTCAAGGATAAACCAGCAAATGAGCATGCAGCCCATCTCAGAACACAAGGACTTGCTGACAAATGTGTAAATCACTGATGAGCTATGTGTTGTATTATTTCCCCTGAGATGCATATACTAATAGAAACTTAAGTCCCTGTGCAATACTGCCAAGAGGTGTAGTTTCTAAGAGAGGGTGAGGCCATGAGGGTGCTTCCCTCAGAACAGACTAATGCTACTCACAAAAGGCATTGACACTGCTATGTTTGGGCTCTTTGTTCTGCAATGTCACAGTGTAGCAAGAAGCCGCTCAGTGTATGAAACACCTTGATCATGGACATCTCTGTCACCAGAGCTGTGGGGAACCAACTTTGTTTGTGTGAGAGTGTGTCAGGATAAGTGTATTGTATTTGTTTGTATGTATGGTATATGCAAATGAGTGAACAGCAAAGACAGAGCATGTGGAGGCCAGAGGACACAGTCAGACTTCTTCCTCCCTCATATTCCACCTACTGACTTAAGACAGGGTTTCTCATTGAATATGAAGCTAGAAGCTTTGGTTAGATTGGCTGAATATCCAGTCAGCAAGTTCTTGATTTACCTGTTTCCAGCCCCCAGTGCTGGGGTTACAGACAGCTACATCTAGCTTTCAGATTTAGGTTTTTGGGTCTTGATGCATGTCTTAATTTTGGTTTCCATTGCTGTGAAGAAACACCACAACCAAGGCAAACCTTATAAGGACAATGTTTAATTGGTTCTGGCTTACAGTTCCAGAGGTTTCGTCCATAATCATGACAGGAAGCATGGCAGCATGCAGGTAGACATGGTGCTGGAGAAGGAGCTGAGAGTTGTACATCTTGATCCGAAGGCAGCCAGGGGTAGTCTCAAAGTCCACTCCCACAGTGACACACTTCCTCCAACAGAGCCACATGTATTCCAACAAGACACACTTCCTAGTAGTATCACTTCCTTTGGGCCAAGCATATTCAAACCACCACAATGCTTTCAGAGGAAACACTTTTACCCATTGCGATATCTCCTCAACTCCCTAGTTTCTTTTCTTTATAAATTGCTTAGGGGTGATCTTTTGTTTGTATGGCATAAAATGAATAGGCCACACTGGGACAACAAAGGAGCTCAGATAGCTCTCTGTGCATTTACTGTTCTCCCCTTCATAGAAATTTGATATAATTATTTTATCTCTATTAAAATTTCACCCATTTTATAACCAATCTCACTTACACAGAGTTTTCTGTAAGTGATGTTGTTCTTTGCACTACAACTTTTTTTCCGTGAGGACTGGATTACCTTACTAAATGTTATCTCAGTGATCTTGGACAGTTCCCAAGAATCCTTGTCATGGATGCAGGTGTAAGAATTTCCAGGTGCACAATTTAACACCACTTGGGATTAGAAACTATAAAATAAATATGCTGCACATATGTTACAATGTCTCAATTGCTATTTTCACTTAAAAAAAAAAAACAGAAATCTTATCCTTGCTCTTGAGGAAAATTCCTGATTTCAACATTCCCACCATGGGGTAAGTTTAAGTGTTGAGAGTCATTTTTCTATCTCTGGAAAGTAGGAATGTAGTCTGGTTCTGAAGGAACACCTACAGATTCACGTAGGTTTGTGTGTGTGTGTGGTATCTTAATACAGGATGGTTACATTTTAAATCATATGCCTTGTGCCAAGTTGGATTCATGAAACATCAGAAATGGAAGAACATTTCATATAACTCTAGTTAATGGTAAAGTATAAGCAAAAATATGAGGAAAGTTTGGAAGAAACCAAGGCCAAGAGAAGCATACAGGCAAAGTAAACAAGTGGTTATGGAAAAGAGAAAGCAGAGTCTCCACTTCTCTTCACATTTATTTCATATGTGTCAAAGCAATACATGGATAGAAATGTATATGGTAGTTAGGTAAGCTCTTAGAACTGTAAGATTTGGGACACAGGCACACAGGCGCACACACACACACACACACACAGAGGCAGTTACTTGTCTTGCTTATCTTACCTTTGGATCTCATTTCCTAGAAGAAATCTCTTTAACTCCCTCTGGTTCTTACACTGCATCTCCATGATTTTCTAAATGATGTGTCGCTATGCCTGCTTCTTGGTTGCATTGTCTGCTTGTTTTCAGAGATGCACTGTTGATTTCTGTTCAGTGCTAAGTCTCATGATCTTCCGGAATAGCACAGTTCTTAATTATTCTGGGTGTGTTGCCAGGTGGGCTAAAGATGACATTTCCCAGGTGCTGTCTCAGCCGAGCCAGCTGTAGCCTTGTGACCGATCATGCATTTAACTAGAAAACACTTTGTAATCATTTTGGATAATTCACTTAAAAACAAGGGCTGGGGGAATTCCTTTCAGAAGTTAGGTAGTACACAAAGTATGTAATTCCAAAAGATAAACAATATTTTAAAAATAGAATTGTAATCGAGTTGTACTACAGTCATTAAAAAAAAAAAAAAGATAAATACTTAGAAAAAGTCATCCCTGACCTGAACACAGTGCTTGTTACACTTTTGCCAACATTTCAAGACAAAAACGATGGCGAAATCTCTAAGGTTGGAAAAAGAAGAAATTACCAATTGCACTCATTCGGGAGGAAAACGGAAGGGGTTAATTACTTAATCTGAAAGTATCTCTGTTGGAAGAAATGTAGAGGGACAGGAGTCGATTGAACCTAGAAGAAATAGAATACATGAGCTTGGGAGATAGCTCAACCAGTAAGTTCATAAAGTGCACCATGAAACCTGAGCTTCATTCTCCATACACAGGCATGGTGGGAAATTGGAGCCGGACAGGTTTTAGGACTCATTGGCCAGTGACCACAGTCTAAATAATTAGCAAGCCACAGGTTCCAGCAAAAGACTATGTCTCAAAACACAAAGCAGACTGAAGGAGTTGAAAGGGTTTGTGGCCCCATGAAGAGAGCAACAATACCAACCAACCAGATCTCCTCAGGGTCTAAACCACCAGCCTGGGAGCACATAGGGAGGGACCCAGGACTCCATCTGTATATGTAGGGGAGGATGGCCTTGTCGGGCAAAAATGGGAGAGGAGATCCTTCGTCCCATGAAGGCTGAACACCATGTGTGTGGGAATTCGAGGGTGGGGAGGTGGGAGTGGGCAGGTAGGTGGGGGCACATCCTCATAGAAGCAGGAGGAGGGGGGATGGGATAGGGGGTTCCTGGGTGGTGGGGGCAATGGGGTAAGGGGATAAAATCTGAAATGTAAATATAATGTCTAATTTAAAAACACACACACACACACACACACACACACACACACACACACACACAAAGCAGACAACTCCTGAGGAACATGTAAGGTTGACCTCTTCTCTCCATAAAAATGTGGAATTACAGCACAGCATCTCTGTAGGTTTCCGGAGAATTTTCTGGGAAGTTAGGCAAATTTTGATACAATGACTGGGCTATAAGAATACAAATTAAAAACCAACACTCTCCAAGGGCAGAGGCTCTGGTAAATTACCACAGTTTAATTGGAGGCTGTGAAGAGCTACAGATTAGAATAAATAATGACTGAGAAAAAGATGAACCTTTGTAGGAAATTACAGGAAACTGAGCTTCCAATCATTGCTGGTTTTCATTGCTGTAAATGATCTGGGATTTCTAGTGACTCTAGCTGCTCTCCTGCAGCAAAAACAAATGTCTCTCAAAGAAGATACTAGCATTATCCTCATCTTATTATATTGATGATTAACAAATTGGTTATCCAGGACCAAAGGAGTTATCCCTGATATTATATACATACAAGTAACATTATACTGACTAAAAATAAATGTTACATATTTGAGAGAGAAAAGATGATATATAGAAGGTGAAGGAAGAAAGGGGAAGTGTGGAAATACTCTAATTTTATTTTAATTTCAATGCTTTAAAAGAATCTCCAAAAAATACCTAGATGCTACCAAAAGAAACAAAATTTAAAACTCTAATACCAAAACCAAAATTATTAATATTGTGATCTCAACTATGTTAGTAGTTTATTGTGTGTAACACAACACAAATGAATAAATAGAACAAAAAACTGGGGAGAAAGAGCTGGCTCTGTGGTCAAGAGCTCCTGTTGCCCTTAGAGAGCACTGGAGTTTGTTGACCAGCACCTTCAGGTCACCTTACAGCCCTCTGTAATTCTAGCTCTAGGGGACCTGGGTCTCCTGGCTTCCACAAGATGGGTATTCACATGGTACACTTAAATACATGCAAATGAAATATTCATACATATAAAATAAATTTAAAAGTCATTTTATAAAGAATATAGGAAATTGATAGAAAAGAGATAAAGCAGCATGGTCAAATGCAGAAAATAAAGAGTATACAATATTCATTCTATTTATAGAACCCTCACAAATAAGGAAAGTAGACCTTAGAATTAAAAAAGGGGGCTGTCCCTTAGGAAGAGGAGGTAATAGGTTGGAGGACACATAAAAAGGGATTCTGTGGTGCTGGTGATAATTTATTCTTTCATCTTTATTGTGGCTACTTAAGTTGCTAATATAGTAATTTTTTATCTGTATTTATAATATAGCATTATTAAGTTATAAACTGAAAAGTATTTTTTATTTTTCTGCTACCTAGAATATAGATAACACAGATAGTTCCCCAGCAAATACTCTGGACTTTAGAATAAAAGTGATGTACTAGATTGAACTTTCAAAGGTTTAGGGGTTCCTTACTACTAGATGGAACTTCCGCAATGGATCTGGTGTGTTTGTTTCCAAACTTTCATAATGGAATGTTGCATAAATATCATTATTTAAGCCAGTCTTCTTTGTATTATGTGTGTGTGTGTGTGTGTGTGCACGCGCGCGTGCACGTGTGCTTGCACTTACATGAGTTCATATGTACCAAGTTCATGTAAGAGCCCCTGGAAGACAGAAGGGGGCATCAAAACCCTGGAACTGGAGTTAATGGATATGGAGTTACAAGCCACCATGACCACGTGAAAGCTGGAGAAATGAGCCTGGGCCCTCTGCAAATGCTGCAAATGCTCTTAACCATGGAGCCGTCTTCCCACTTCCTTCTTTGTAATTATGTATTATCCATAGTCAAACATAATTAATAATATTCAACTGATAATTGTACATTGTATACTCTTATCTGATGATTTCTGCTTCTCTTTTCCCGTGCTCCCCATGTAATACTTTCTCATTCTTTTGTTGCAGTACTAAGTACTATAATTTACACTATCAGGATGTAAATACATGAAGAAGGGGGGCACATGTTTAGGCACATCCAGATGGGAATGCCTTGGTATAGATTGATCCTCTACACCACCCTTGCAATTCTGTTTCTGGACATTAAAGTTGCTTTGCCACATGGCAGCCTTACTGGTGGGATCAATTGAGTGATCTTGAAAGTAAAACAAAACCGAAAGAAACAGAAAGTTACAAATTTAAAGCTTATAGTCCATGCAACAACAACGTTCATACTGTCCATATAAAGCTGATTAGCCATTGAAAATTAATTTATCATAAAGAATGTTTGAAAGTAGCTCAGAGCATCATGATATAGGGCATAAACTTTTTTTAATTGGGTATTTTATTTATTTACATTTCAAATGCTATCCCCTTTCCCAGTTTCCCCTCTAGAAACCCCCTATTTTCATCCATCTTCCTGCTTCTATAAGAGTGCTCTCCACCCAACCACCTACTCCCACCTCTCCTCCCTGGCATTCCCCTACACTGGGGCATCAAGCCTTTACAGTTCCAAGGACCTCTCCTCCCACTGATGTTCAACTAGGCCATCCTCTGCTACATATGATGCTGGAGTCATGGATCCCTCCATGTCTACTCTTTGGTTGGTGGTTTAGTCCCTGGAGCAGAGACTGAAGGAAAGGCCATCCAGACCCTGCCCCACCTGTGGATCCATCCCATATACAGACACCAAACCCAGACATTATTGTGGGTGCCAAGAAGTGTTTGATGACAGGAGCCTATCTCCTGAGAGGCTCTGCTAGAACCTGACAAATACAGAGGCGGATGCTCACAGCCAACCATTGGACTGAGCATGAGGTCTCCAATGGAGGAGTTAGAGAAAGGACTGTAGGAGCTGAAGGGGTTTCCAACCCATAGGAAGAACAACAATATCAACCAACCAGACCCTCCAGAGCTCCAGGGACATAAACATTTAAATTTTGTGTCACTGTATCTTTGTACAGGCAACAGACCTTGTAACATTTTTATTGTACCTTGTTGACTTGTACCTTGTACCTTGTTTTATTGTACCTTGTACCTTGTTGACTCCCCAAGTACTCTCCCCTTCCCCTACAACCTCTTTTCTTCCTCTTCTTCTTTCTGAATAGTCTCTGTTCTCCTTTCCTGTCATATGTGTTCAGGTATGCTATGGATGCATGAATGTATATGAAACATAGCTTCCACATTTGAGAGATAACATGCAATACATTTTTTTCTGAATCTGAATAATTTTATGAAATATGATGGCCTCAATCCGATGCATTTGCTTCAAATAACATAATTTTATTATTAATTATGCTTCATGTATTATTTATGAATACATGATTTTTATTTCTTATTCAAAATGTGACCTATTAAAATATGAGAATAATAACATATATTGACAACAATGCATTGGAAGAATAATTTCTTTTTTAGGCTAAAAATAAAATTATTAAACAAATTCATATTGAGAAATTAAAAACTGTTCTAAAACATTGATGAGAAGAACCATAGGTATAGGTTATAGTTTTTACATTCATTATTAATGATTTTTATGTTTTTAAATTATTTACAGTGCAATTGATCTGCTTTTGAAATCAGAAAGCTGTTAAACCTGGAATAGAGTACATTTTCATAGAAAACTAGGAGAAAATTTTAGCAGCCCAACATAGTCATAGAATATTTTGGTGTGCACTTTCTGCATGGCAGGTAAATTCATTGTAACATAGCCTCATGTTTCCAAGCCTGGTGATTGCATCCTTGCAAAAGTGTTGACTGGGAGTACTTTGAGCTCCGGGGCCTAGTGTAGAGGGCTCAAACAATCCATCATCTAGTAGATGAGGTGTTTGGAGGCTATTACATGTCTTCTCTGATCATTCTAGATCAAGACTATAAGATGTTAAGCTTATCATCTAGGCTATCTATTCCTAGTCTCTATTTTATACCTCCTTTACTGCCAAAAAATACTGTCTAATTGCCATATTTTACTTAAAGAGAAAAAAATGTTAGTTGATGCTTGATGTAAACATCTGAATGATCATGTCATAATTTTCAGCTCAGAATCATCTTTCCTGACTGGTGACATGGCTCATCAGGTAAAGAAACTTGCCACTGAGCCTGAAAATCTGAGTTCAGTCTCTACCTGGTACCAAGAGGAACCTGAACCATGCAACTTGCTCTCTGCTATACATACACATGCAACACATACATACACATACATACACATGCTGTGGCATAAGCTCACATGTGTGCACATACATATATGCCTGAACACACATTCAAAAGATAAATAAAATTTTATTTAATTTGATTTTTTTAAATTACATTGATTAAATCACCTTTTGATCTCCCCAAAATCATACATTTTACACATAAATAGCATAGCTTTTACATCTCCTAAAAATATGTAAAAGTTTAATAAAGCTGGATGGGGTGGTATATGGTTTTAATATTAGCACTTAGGAGGCAGAGGCAGTCAATCACAATGAGTATTCCAGGCCTGCTCACTATGGTCTACATAGTGAGATAGTCAGGACTAAATGGTGAGATTCTGTCTCACAAAACAAGCAAATAACAAAATAAAGATGCAATAAAACATTATTCATGCTCCCAATGATAACTCATATTCTTATCAGCAGAGAGATTTATAACCCCAGCCATAGCACTGCTCAGGACTGAAGGAGTCAGCTCACCTGAGGATCTTGTACATGTTGCTACTCTCTAAGCATGAGGACTAAGCCTCAAGCATTAGGTGAATTCCACAGCATCTGCTTGGCCAATCATGTCTGAAGTAGGATTAATAGCCCTTTGAGGTCTGATGTCCAAACACCATCCAAGGTCAACTCAGGCTGATGTACTGAAGTTTCCCTTGTGTGCCATCCTTCCTTACTCGACTATTTCTGCAATGCTCTTATGTTTACTTTGCTCTGAATCCCCAGTTATGCCTCCTTCTCCTGAACTCCTGAATTCCTGAACTCCTGAACTTCTGAATAACAGACATTCATGGTTTCCTAAGAGTCCTTTGCAGTTACCAGTAAGCTCACAGAGGCTCATAGACCTACCAGTTTGTGCTATAATACTTGGCACAACCTTTTACTACTTAACAGATATCTAATGATCAATCTAAATGACAGTAAACTCACTGCTGACATCTTATTTTAACAATTTTATGATGATGTCTAATCTTATGGGCCTCTTGCCTCTGCCTCCTCAGCATATCCTACCAGCCTGCACCACCACAACTGGAATACATGTGGAGAGAGGTGGGAGGGTAGACCAGGGGAGACTATTAGAGGACAGATAACAAATACTAAACATTTTTGGAAAAGCCTTATGGAAACCCACTATTTAATAAGCTTTATATTAAAAAGTTTAAATTGAGTTACCTTTCATATGAAATTATGCTTATCCCAGAAGCCATCAGTTACAATAATGATGATGATGATGATGATGATGATGATGATGATGATGATGATGATGATGATAATGATACCCTAGTGCCAGTATGACATTCTACCTTTCAAGTCGATTATCAGACCCCCAAACCAATAAAAGCTATTGCTATTGCTCTTGGTAGCCCACCAGAACTTAATGGTAAGTCTTGATTGCCTAAGATACCACATACTTTGGTCAAAGGACATGGAGAAATCAATTCAGAATTGACCAGGAAGCTACCTCCCTAATGCCTTCCTTTCAAGTACTGGAAGATACTATGCTGGGTTCTGGGAGGATTGAGTCATCATTCCCCACCTACAGACCGTGTGAACGGCAATAATGATACTCATGGCAAGATAGGCCTATAGGTACAACAGTGGGACAAACGTTATAGGAGTAATCAACGGTTTTCTGAATGGATTTAAGGCCAGCCCATTGCCCTGATTGCATCCTCAGAGGCCTGCTCCCATCAGGACCTACCAAGTGAGATGCTCCCGCCCCAATTCCCTGACCAGTCCCCCTAAAGAACTCCCAACAACGATAACTTGCTCCCCTACACTCCATTTTCTGGCCCACAGCTCTGCCTGCATTGCCAGAGGCCTGCCAACACCAGAGACAACCAGATGGCTAAAGGCAAGTGTAAGAAACCATCTACAAATGCAGGAGCAGTATAGTACCACCAAAATGGAGCTATCTAACTACAGCAAGCCCTGGATACACTAACAAAGTGAAAACACAAGAAAATTACCTTAAATCCAATTTTTTGTTTTGTTTTTGTTTGTTTTTCACTCTTAAATATTTTTTCTTTTTTTATTACATATTTTCTTTATACATTTCAAATGTTATCCCCTTTCCTGGTTTTCCCCCTAAGGTTCCCCTAACCCATCTCCATCCCCCTGCTTCTATGAGAGTGTTCCCTTACCTACCCACTCCCACCTCCCCACTCTGGCATTCCCCTACACTTGGGCATCAAGCCTTCACAGGACCAAGGACCTCTCCTCCCATTAATGTCCAACAAGGCCATCCTCTGCTACATATATGGCTGGAGCCATGAGTCTCTCCATGTTTACTCTTTGGTTGGTGGTTTAGTCCCTGGAAACTCTGGGGAGTTTGGTTGGTTGATATTGTTGTTCTTTCTATGGGGTTGTAAAAAGCTATATAAAGCAGACTACAGGTTGTCAGATTGGACCTACAGTTTGACTTCGAGTCATTATTTTAGCCACTCTCCAGATCAGGCAAACTATAAGAATAGTCCTATAAGCCCTAAGGAAACAGAAGCACTCATTGAAAGACTCCCAACCAAAAAAAGCCCAGGACCAGATAGTTTTAGTGAAGAATTCTATCAGTCTTTCAAAGAAGAACTAATATCAATATTTCTTAAATTATTCCACAAAATAGAATCAGAAGAAACATTGCCAAATTTATTTTATGAGGCCACAGTCACTCTGATACCTAAGCAACAAAAAGACTAAGAGAGAAAGATAATTTCAGACCAATTTTCCTTATAAACATTGAAAAATAGCACTCAACAATATACTTGCAAACAGAATCCAAGAACACATCAAAAACATAATCCATCATGTTCAAATAGGCTTCATCCCAGGGATTCAGGGATAATTTAAAATATAAAAATTCATCAATGTAATCCATCATATTATAAAACTACATGATCATCCCATTAAATGCTGGAAACACCTTTGACAAAACCCTACACTTCTTTCTGTTAAATGTCTTGGAGAGATCAGGGGGATACAAGGTGTATACCTAAATATAATAAAGGCAATATACAGCAAGCCAGCAGCCAATATTAAATTAAATGGAGAGAAACTTAAAGCAATTCCACTAATATCAGGGACAAGACAAGGCTGCCCAGTCTCTCTGTATCTATTTAACATAGTACTCGAAGTGCTAACTAGAGCAATGAGACAACTAAAGGCAATCAATGAATACAAATTACAAAGGAAGAAGTCAATGTATTGCTGACTATTCATAGATGATATGACAGTATTCATAAGTGACTCCAACAATTCTACCTGAGAACTCCTGCTAGTGATAAATACTTTCAGCAAAGTGAATTTTTAAAAAAATCCGTAGACTCCTTATACAAATGATAAATGGGGAAAATGAGCTCAGAAAGAAAATAGGGAAACAACATCCTTTATAATATCCAAAAGTAATATAAAATACTTTAGTGTAACTCTAACCAAGCAAGTGAAAGACCTGGATGACAAGAACTTTAAGTCTCTGAAAATAAATTGAGAAAGATATCAGAAGTTGGAAAAAAATCTCCCATGCTCATGGATCAATAGGATTAACACAGCCAGGCGGTGGTGGCACATGCCTTTAATCTCAGCACTTGGGAGGCAGAGGCAGGCGGATTTCTGAGTTCGAGGCCAGCCTGGTCTACCAAGTGAGTTCCAGGACAGCCAGGGTTACACAGAGAAACCCTGTCTCGAAAAACCAAATAAATAAATAAATAAATATAAAAATAGCCATAAATGAATGAAAGGATTGACAAAGTGAAAATGGCCATCTTACCAAAAACAATCTACAAATCCAATGCAATTCCAGTGAAAATTCCTACGTAATTCTTTACAGACCTTGAAAGGGTAATTCTCAAGTTTTTATGGAAAAACAAAAACTCAGAATAGGTAAAAACAATCCTGTACAATAAAAAATCTTCTGGAAGTGTCATTACCCCTGATCTCAAAGTGTACATCAGAGAAATAGTAATAAAAACCACATACTAGTGGTATATGAACAAACAGGTTGACCAATGTAATAGAATCAAAGTCTCAAAAATAAACCCACACACCTATGTTCACTTGGTTATAGATGAAGAAGGCAAAACTATACAGTGCAAAAATAAAACATAAAAGCATCTTCAACAAATGATGTTGGTCTAACTGGATGTTTACATGTACAAGAATGAAAATAGACCTGTATTTATCACCCTGCATAAAATTCAAGACTAAGTGGATCAAAGACCTCAACAAAAAAAAACCAGACACAGTGACTCTAATAGATGAGAAAGTGGGGGAATAACGTTGAACGCATTAGCCTGGGAAACAACTGCCTGAACAAAACACCAGTAACTCAGGCACTAAGATCAACAATTAATAAATGGGACCTGATAAGACTGAAAAGCTTCTGTAAGGCAAAGGACATGTCAATAGGACAAAACAGCAGCCTTCAGAATGCAAAAATATCTTCACCAACCCTATGTCTGATGAGGATTAATATATAAAATATATAAAGAACTCAAGAAATTAGATACCAACAAACCAAATAACCCAATCAAAACATGGGATTCAGAGCTAAACAGAAAATTCTCAATAGAGGAATTTTAATGGCCTAGAAACATTTAAAGACACGATCAGCATCCTTAGTCATCAGGGAAACACAAACCAAAACAACTCTGAGATGCCATCTAACATCTAACATCCATTTGGCTAAGGTCAAAAACTGAAGGGCCGCACATGTTGGCAAGGATGTGGAGCAAGGGGAACATTCCTCCTTTGCTGATAGGAGTGCAAACTTGTACAACCACTCTGAAAATCAATTTGGCATTTTCTTAGAAAATTGGCAATAGTTCTACCCCAAGACCCAGCTATACTACTCCTGGTCATATGCCCAAAAGATGCCCCATTATACCACAAAGATGCTTGCTCAACTATGTTCATAGCAGCTTTATTCATAATATCCTGAAACTGAAAACAACTTAAATATCCCTCAACTGAAAAAGATATAAATAAAATATGGTACATCTACACAATGCAATATTACTCAGCTACTAAAAAAGGACATCATGAAATTTGCAGACAAATGCATAGAATTAGAAAATATTATCCTGAGTGAGTTAACCTAGACCCAGAAAGACATGTATGTTATGCACTCACTTATAAGTGAACATTAGCCATAAAGTACAGGATAACTGTGCTATAATCTATAGACCCAAAGAAACTAAGCAATAAAGAAGGTCCAACGGAGGATGCATGATTCTCACTCAGAAGAAGAAATAAAATAAACATTGGAGATGGGGGGAGGAAGAGAGTAGGTTAGAAAGGGGTGAAGGGGGATGGGGATCAGGTGTGGGGAAAGGGGGCTCAGGACAGGGCTGAGAGAAACAATGGAAACTGGTGGATGCCATCTCTGGGGCTTGTGGGAAAACCTGGGACTGGGAGGCTCCCAGCAGTCTATGGGGTTACCTTACCTGAGACTTCTACCAGCAGTGGATATGGAGATTGAAGACACCACCTCCTGTACTCAAGTGTGACTTCCAATGAAAGGATGAGGACATGAGGCCACCCGCAAAACCTTCAACCCAAAATTTGTCCTGCCTACAAGATACTCCGAAATAAAGATGCAGCAGAGATTGAGGGAACAGCCAACTAATGACTGCCCCATCTTGAGACCCATCCCATGAGAGAGAGCAAACCCCTGACACTATTAATTATATTCTGCTGTGCCTACAGACAGGAGCCTAGCATAACTTTCTCCTAGGAGGCTTCTTCCAGCAGCTGATAAAACAGATGCAGAGACTTACAGCCAAACATCAGGTGGAGCTCAGGAAGTCTTGTGGAAGAGTAGAAGATAGTATTGAGAGAGCTAGAGAGGTCAAGAACACCACAAGAAGATCTACAGAGTCAACTAACCTGGGCCCCTGAGGGTTCACATGAATTGAACCACCACCCAAAGATCATACATGGGTTGTACCTAGGCTCCTTATACATTTGTAGCAGATGTGCTGTTTGGTCATCATGTGGATCCCTAACAATTGGAGTAGGGGCTGTCTCTGAGTCTATTGCTTACCACTGGGTCCCCTTCCCCTAACTAGACTGCCTTGTTAGGCCTCAGAGGTAGAGTATGTGCTTAGTCCTACCATGACTTGATGACCCAGGGTGGGATGGTACCCAAGTGGGACTTCCCCTTCTCTGAGGAGAAGGGAAGGAGGTAAGAGGGGGAGGGATTTGTGAGGGGGACTGGGAGGAGAAGAAGGAGGAGGCTGTGATTGGGATGTAAAGTGAATGAATAAACAAACAAATGAAAATACATTATATAAAATTCTCAATGAATTTTTTAAATGGGGAAATTAGATTAAAAACTTCTTAGCAATTGAATTTATACTAATAGTCAGAGATTAGGATTTAATTTCTGAGGTTAAGAAAAAAACTAAAGAAAATATTTTTAGGGGTCCTATTTCATCAATAAGCTGTTTGTTGACAGGTAATGTCCTGAGACATAAACACTTGGGCAATTTAAGCAAAGCACCCAGGGCAACAATTTTGGACAATTGTAAATATTTGTGATAGGAAAAACTGGAGGCATCAGAAAGCAGAAAACGTTACTATACAAGGCAAGAAGAAACCAACACATTTGAAACACAGCAAAAATATTTGTAAGAGGGTGTGCAAATATACACAAAGGCTGCAGAACTCAGGGGACCTGTCTGGAACAGAGGCCCTGGCTTTACAAGACACCAGGACTCCACTTCGCTGTTAATAGAACTAAATCTACAGACTCTATGGTCATTTTAATAAATAAGAAGATAAAGCACCAGTGACAAAGTCCTAGACAACAGCTGACTAGATTATTATCTTTTTAATTATGATGTGTAAATGGTGGTGTGGTTACTATGGTCAAAACCACATTGGTATGTAGCTGACTTGAGATTTTGGATTCATGGGAAACTAGAAAATGTTCCATTTCTCTCTCTCTCTCTCTCTCTCTCTCTCTCTCTCTCTCTCTCTCTCTCTCTCTCTCTCTCACAGAAGAAGCCAAAATATGTAAATTTTAATGTGGTGTTTAGAAAATGTCCATGAGAATAATTCAAGTAAGACAATTTCCTGAAGAACCATCCAGAGTGAGTCTGCTGGGTTGTCCAGTCTATGTTCACTGTGGATGGAAGACTGTATACACTATGTACGAGTATTCATTAATGTTCTCCAGATTTCTAAACACCAGGAGGAAAGAGCAGGGTTCACTGCACGTGAATACAGGGTGGTTTTGGACACCAAAGACTAGAAGCAGAAGAAGAGGTTGCGGAGGCACAGACATATCCTGGGATATGTGTTTTACTAATGTTAGCTTTAAGGTAAACACCACAGAAATTCTTTCTCACTTCAATCAATTCCCTTCCTTGTGAGAAGGCACAGATCCTTACTAATACAATCTGTATTTACCAGCTGCTCTATCCGTTTTGCAAAAGCTGCCGTGTTGAACTGCAACAGCAGGGAGAGAATACTGAGGCAAGTGCTAACACTTAATAGTCAGGGTTTTCTTATAACCACTGTGAAATTCACAGTCTGTAAGTGTTAGAGGAAGATGCTATTGTAAAACTAATACTACATGACAAATACGTAGATGCTACAAGGGAGTTTGGTAATTTTGGGATTAGAGATGGTGGAAGAAAATAATAGTTCCAGGACTGAAAACCTCTCAGAAACAAGAGTATACATTTCTGTCTTCTTAGCTATAAGATGTTCAGCATGAAGTGTTGATCTGCTGCCTTTTGTTTCTCCTCTAGTTATGAACCTATGAGGCACCGTTCCGATGAGAATACGCCAGTGGCAATTATATATGTAATGTAGTCTCCCGTCTGTAATTTAACTGGGACATTAAAGTGTGAGTATGCAAAGAGCTTACCTTTAATAATTAAGGCCTCACTGCTCCAGGTCTGACTTTGATAGAAAGGAGTGCTTTGCAGAGTAAAAACCATTTTAATTCACTATTTAAATTATGTTGCTATTTGACCACTTTACACCTATGAGAACAGAAATTTCTTGGGGTTACATCTGTGTAAAGCTAAGGAAAAACTTTCAAAACTTCTGGTTTAAATAGAAATTTAAAAAAAAAAATCTGATATGAATATAATTGCTCACTCTGAAAACTCCCAAATGCCTTCCCAAATCCTGAGTCCCTTGCTTTCTATTCTCTTTCTTGAGTCCATTGATGGTGAAGAGGCTGGGTAGGCAGTGCCAGCCTCAGCACTCCCCTCCCTTCAGCAGCCACTTGCTTCAGCACTCACAAAAGCTTCCCTTCACCCACCTTGCTCCTTCCTGACCCTTCAAAGGAAACACACTGACTCCCTAATGCAAACCCCCAACCTGAAATGGCAAATGCCATCCTGAGAACAGATAAGCAGCCACCAAGTCACTGAGGCTGGCACTCTCTCTGATGGATAACTAAGCACTCTCCAGCACAGGAGGCTTCTAGCCTTGGGAGAAGCAGAGAACCTCACATCCTTAGAGCAATTAAGCCAATTACGAATTCTCAGACAAACACACCTGGTAGCACCATAAAGGCCAAAGGAGCATCCCTCCCCAATTGCACGACCACACCACTCCCACCCCCACCCCCACCCCCCACCCCCCACCCCCGCCTAAACAGATGGAATTGTGTTTGAAGAATGACTTCCCTTATCTGCCATGTAACCCTGAAACCCCAGAATCTGCTGGGGTATAAATTCCCTATGCCTCTAGACGCAGCATCACAATCCTGCCCTGCAAAGTGGGAACAGATTGCGATGAACCTGGGTTCGAATTTGTTAAAAGACTGCCTCACTGCATCGGATTTGGCAATTCTTTGAGCTCTCCCGGGGATCCCAAGACCTGGGCATAACAGTGAAAGCAGCCATGTACTCAAGAAGGAATACAGCTCGTGAATGTGGATTTTAGGTGCATGTTTTCTTCCTACAGTGTTATCAATCTTGCCATAAGTAGATAGACTTTCAAATCAAAGCCAAATGCATTTTTCTCCTGTGTGTATTGAATCAGTGCATCCATTAACCAGAGGATTTCATATCAAACCAGATTTTTTAAAAATTCTGTGTGAATGTGGAAGAGGAGAACAATGAATTAATTAAAAGGAACAACTGAAATATATAATCTATATGTATTTTATGCTATGATAACATTTGTATTAAATATGAGCATAATAATGCAACCAAAAGTCATGAGCTCTTTTCAGTACGCTTGGGTGACTGGACATGACACAATATTATTTTGTTTTAAATAGTATTACTCTGGGTAGCCCTGGCTGTCCTGGAACTTACTCTGTAGACCAAGCTGGCCTCAAACTCAGGATCCTCCTACCTCTGCCTCCTAAGTGCTGGGATGAAAGTCATGCACCACCAGCTGGCTCACAATATTCTTGTTAGCTGGGTGCTTAGCCTTGAGGTAGTTAGGAACCTAGTGTCCCTGGTACATACACAGAAATGGCCCGATAAAGAAGTTGTTGAGAATTTAAATTTTGTATTGTTCAATTTGTAATTGAAAACCATGCTGATAGGAGAGTGCTTGGCTAGACCCTAGGAATTGCCAACTCTCAAAAGAAACTGCTGTCTAAGGCAGCAAGGATCCTAATGTCAAAGAATCTGAATACAGAAAATAAGACATAATTAACTGGCTGAGCTGCCTAGAAAGGATGATTAATGTCAAGAGCTATGAATTCCTATCATCATTCTGTATAATTATATATAACTTTCAAAGGCCAATTGTCCAGCTTTGACTCACTCAAAAAAGTTGAAACAAACTTTATATGACTTTATAAACTTTATAAAGTTGAAATAAACTTTATATATATGATATTTCAAATATTTCAAATATATATACTTGAAATAAACTTTATATGACTAGATAAATCCTTAGTACATCTTTATTAGAGACTTGGTATTTTTGTGTCATGATCACATAACAAAAGATTACTTATTATATTTGACAAGGTGATAGTACAAAAAATTAGATTATAAATTTCTAGTAAGTTTAGTCTTAGGGGAAAAAACAAGGTTAAGGCATTGCTGGCTTTTAAAAAATATTTCATTTATTTTCTGAGGTTATTATAATCTCACATTTCCTCCTATCCTTCGTCCCTCAAAGCCTCTCACATACGCCTCCTTGCTCTTTTTCATATCTATGGCCTCTTTTTTCACTGATTGTTGTCATATATATGACAACTATATATATGGATATATATCCCTAAATACCTAAGTAAACCTGCCCAGTCTGTATGAAGTTATTTGTATGTTTTCGTCAGGCATCTTAGGGCTGCATTGTTCACATCAATGAGCTGAATCTTAAATTTAAATCAACTTCTATCTCATAGGTTACTCCATGCACAAGGGACTCTCACTCTAGTTCAAGTCTCCCTCAGCAACACTGTCTTTTTAGAAAACTGATTTTTGCCGAAACAAACAAACAAAAATCTTCGTATTCAAGAACATGTGACCAACAGATATACATAATTGTCAGCAGTCAGAAAGACAATGAAATGTTCTCACACAAAATGTGGATGCAGGGTTGAAATTATAAGACTGAATTAAGGAATGTGGTTCTAACCATGTAGGAAATATACAGTTTCTTTGCAAAATATAGATCCTTCTAATTTTCTGGAAATAATCCTTCATAATCCTTGTTGCTCCTAAACAGAAAAAGCTCTGACTGGACAGAATTCAAGAGCTTTAAGTTCTAGATGATGTACGTAAATGTATTTTGAGCTGGAAGAGAGAGAGAGAGAGAGAGAGAGAGAGAGAGAGAGAGAGAGAGAGAGAGAGAGAGAGAGAGAGATGTGAACAGACTGACAGACAGATAAGACAGATAAAATTGCTGGATGAAAATCAGGTCTTAGAAAAGTAGTACGCATAATATATATGGGCATATTTATTAAAAGTCTGGGAAAATGTATGGCTAACTATGAACAGAAATTGACTTTCCATGAAGAGACTATATTAGCTTTCATTCTGTCCATCATAAATGTGTCTTTAAGGCTATTTGTAATGCTGTGAATTCATTTTATAATGGGTAAATGTGTATGTTCTTATTCTACAAAACAAGAGTTCTCACATCCTTGTGGAATCTGTAGCAAACATATTGAGTGTTATTGAAGTGATGCATACTGAATGGTACATTTCTTGTAAAAATACTAATCACTCTGCTGTTGTTTTTTTTTTTTTTTTTTTTTTTTTTTTACATCTGAGGCATCGAAACTAGCCAATAAAATATACAAGTGAAAATTGTTCTTGGTCATTTAAAATAGCTTTGTATTCTGAGGTTATACATATACTAAAAGGTAAATCTTTCATGTTAAACAGTTAGCTAGCAGGCCATTAACTACCAAGGTCTCAGTTCAAACCATTTCAGGAGTCTTGGCTCTTCAGGTTCATTCTGAAGGAACTTTATAGTTGTAATGAAAAGATTTCCCTATTTTACTGCTGGAAAACCCATACACTTTGAATTATAGGACAAAGATAAACCAAGCTAGAACTGAGCTGAAGAGTCTCTGTCCCTACTACCTATCTTTCATTGTCAAAAGATGCTGTGTAGACTAGATGGAGAAAATAATCAATGGTCTGACCCAAGTCTATGGACTTTATGGGCTGCAATACTCACTTGTCAAGCAAGGTGTGCCCATTAGCACTGTAGTGTCCTGACTTATGATATTGGTAAAACTGACTGTTTTCTCACCAGATTTGAAGTCCATCCCACAGGAAGAAATTTATGCCTGATCAAAAGCCCATAGCTAAGGACTGAATAGGTGGGTCAATTCATAAAGTGCATCCCAAGAAAAATTGGATCACTAGAACCCACCTAAAAGAGATGAGCACAAGGCACATACCTGAAAGTCCAGTGCTGGGAACAATGGGAGACACTACAGTGAATTTCTACAATATTTCTGAACTGTATTGGCCAGCCAATCTAGCCAAACCAATGAGTTTCAGTTTATTGGGTTTCCCTGCCTTAAAAATGTCTGAAGGTGGCGAGCAACCAAGGAATACACTAAAGGTCAGCTTCTGTCCCCTAAACACATGCACATATGGGTACATCCCTACCTCATGTACCTGTGCACACACTCACACTAAGGACTCCATATACCACATATTTATCAAATGTAACACACGCTGACAACACACATATATATGTAGCCTATAATTTTGGAAGTCAGAGACCCTCTGAAGAAACTACTAATGTTGTTTTATTAAATGAATGTGACAAATTGTCTCCTGATTATTTATGTTCATACTCATGAATTAATGCTACCCTAGCTATGTCTTGATTAGAGAAACTTCTTCTTGCAGTGGACAATAGTTAAGGCACAGATTCATGTGGAAGACATTGAGAATTTATCACTATTGAGTGCCCAGTCCTAAACGGAATCTTTGTATCATCCCTTACTAGGTTCTGGGAGCTTCTCAGAAGCATGCACAGAGAATGTAAAACCCAGAGGAAAAGGGAGAAGTGCTGTATAATGCTGTTTTCTGGACATGACATAGCTGTAGAGCAAATTTGCTTCCCCACACAAGACCTAGAGAAGATTGCGTTTGAACACTTCATCCTGGGTGAGAATAGCTCAAGGGACCCCACCTCTCTTTGAGCAACTATTATCAGTTAATGGTTGCTTAGAGATGAGGACCCATTTTACACCAGTGGTACAGCCACTGGTAACTCACTCATGCTCCACACCTATGCTCATACAAGCAACCCTGAGTAAACTTGGTGGGTTATACACAAAAAATAAAGAAATAAATGGTGTGGAAGTAGAAGGACTGGTTGGGAAGAAAGAAATCAGCAGGAATAAGAGATGAATAAGAGTGGCGAATAGAAGAGGTGAATACTATCAAAATACATTTACACTGCGTGACATTGTGAAATAATAAATTCTAAATAGTTTTTTTAAAAAATTAAAAATAGAGATTCCCTTTCATTATAGATGTGAGACAATAATAAGGTCATAACCTTCAGATTACAGCATAGTTTCAGAAAGAAACAAAACCCCACATGTTCTTTCTCATACGTGGAACTTAGCCGTGTGTGTGTGTGTGTGTGTGTGTGTGTGTGTGTGTGTGTGTGTAAAGAAATTGACATGTGGGTCAGGAAGGAGAACAAGAAAGGTTATATATGAGGGGACGAGGAAGGACTGAATGGAAGTAAAGGGACACAGTTGTGAAAGACAATATAAAGCTAATTGGGTTGTTTTATTTTTAACTCCTAGCTCTTGGTTTTTGTGGATAAAAATGTATTTCATAGTTAATGTGTAAAATTCTAAGTAAAGCTCCAAAGCTTTGGAATAGCCATTCTAGCTGTATAGATGTTTGCTGAGAGGAATAGACTTCGGTCTGACTTATTTTGGCGTGTGGTACTTTTTATTGACCATTTTTAGAACAAGGTCTAAAACTATAAATTAAATGCAGAGATTCCTTTCCTAATATGAATGAGTCAGCAATGAGACCATACCCTCTAGAATACTCCATTTTGTAGTTGACATTACATTGAGACCAATTGGTTTTCAGCAATCTACCCTGACAGTGTTTCCAGCTTGGTTATCTGCAAATTCAAGTTTCTCAGAAGAGTCTAGGAACAAGCTTGTGACTACTACAGTGTAAGTCTGTAACCACTACTTCCACAGAACCACAGTTCGCTCCTGTGATAAAGGCCCAACATTAGCTTCACATTCAAACAATAAGATTCGTAAGGTAATACCTGAGCACAGACAAGTTACTCTATGTTCCCGACTTCAGCAGATCATCTGAACTAGTGGCTTTCAACCTTCCTAATGCTGAGACCCTTTAATACAATTCCTTATGTTGTGGGGACCCCAACCATAAAAAATATTTTTGTTACTACGCCTTAACTGTAATTCTGCTACTGTTATGAATCATATTGCAAGTCTCTGTGTGTTCTGGTGATCTTAGGTGACCTCTGTGAAAGGATTGTCCAACAGGTCCCCACGCAAAGGGTGAGAACCACTAATCGAAAGGCTACCCCAAAATAACAGGACTGCTTATGTGGCCCAGCAGCCGAAAGCATCTAAATTAAAGAAGAGAAGCAAAGTGGCTCTGAATTTAAGGTTTTTATTGTAAACCTGTCCTTCAAAGTTAAGGGAGTTTTTGAGGTGATAAGTAAAAATGAAAAAAGAACAAAAGAAGAGAATAGGATTCTGTATAAGTAACTGAATAGGCAGATGGTCGCTGTTTAATGTCTTGGTGCTCACTCTTACTATTTATGGAAGGTATGTACTTGTCTGACTTTAATGTTCTCATGTGTATCCATGACTTGTCATGAGAAAAAAAAGCAAGAAAAAAATCCTTTCAATGAGAAATGTTTAAAGATGATGCACTAAAGAATTGGCATTGTTTCCTGTAGAAGCACTTATTGATCTCTTTATTTTCATCAACTGTGACACAGCAAACTTTCAAACTCTACACCACTTCCTGAAATTCTTTAAGTGGCAGCTTTTACTTTGTTCCCCAAACAAGTTCATGTGACCATGAAAAAGTGCATTGTGAGAGGTGAGGGCAAGGCTATGGCACAGGTGTAATGATTCAAAGCCCGTGATGCTGAGACTTATCTCAGTATTTTTATAGTATCTAAAGTTAAAGGTCATGAATCATCCCTTAGATATGCCAATTATAGTATAAATTTACCAGATGGAATAAGAGGTAATTGTGTGCATGATAATTGAGCTCAAAGTCTCTGCCAATAGACTCAATCTATGATGTGGTGCCATCCTTGAATAATATTCTTATTTAGAAAGCAAAAATGTATATGCTTTACTGAAAATGACTTGAATAATACACTACCTGTCCAAGAGAATTATAACGTTTCAAAACATTTCAAAATGCTAAACTCAGAATAATGTAGTATTTGGTAAATTATTTAATAGGCAAAATGTTACCTTTATTGATAAGTTTACATTTTCAGCATGAAATATTTCAAACCATAGACTAAGTTGAATTCTCACTCTCACAACTCTGATTTAATAATCACCAACTAATTTTCATTTATATTTTGTAATTACCCTTCTCCAACACTGGAGGCAAAACTCAGGTATCATATGAGCTCATTTGGTAACATTTCATATGCATTCCTGAAAAAAAATGATTCATATAGCTGCAATAATGATATATTAAACATTTAGGTCACTAGAGATATTTCATTGGTTAAAAGCATTGGTTTCTAGTGACCACACTGGTGGCTCAGAACTGTCTGAAACTTCAGCTCCAGGAATCCAGCATCTTCTTCTGGGTCTCTGTGGGCAACTACACTCATGTACACATATACATACTCATTCCTGCATGTAATGGTTAATAATAAAGTAAAATCTTTAAAACATTTAGGTTACAATATTTTAACATTGAAGGAATATCTAAGCAATAAAGAATCAATCTTTCAGTATTATTAGATGTGATACATTTTAGTTTTTACACTTAGTTTCCAATATGTGATAATTATAAAATATGTATATTTCCCCAGTTATTTCTTTGAGTTTGGATCCAATGTGTTCATTTTATGACACATTGCTTTATTTCTCAAATTTCTGTTAGCCTGTAAGCACTTTACCTCCATTTTTTTCTCTTTCCAACCTAATTGCTAAAGAAGCTAGGATGTTTGCATTGTGGTCTGGACTTTGGCATTGATTCATCTGTAGCCATTTGGCATGCTTCAAGTCTGGATTAATAAGTAATCCACCTCGTTTAAATTGGCAGTTGGTTCTAAAAGCCTGAGCCAAATCAGGACTCTTTTTCACCCCAGAATATTTCACAGGTGTGGTTGTGTTATAGCATCTAAAGGCACATGCTGTACAATATTACTTCTTTCTGTGATACACAGTCATCGATTAATTGATTAATTCCAGGAAGTCATTAGGAGTTGAATGATGACACTTTCCTTCTATCGTTTCTTGATCATTTATAACGTGAACTCCCTGGACAAGAATCATTTCTTCTTACCAATGACTTTAAAAGGAAATGTGGGATAAATGATTCTCTCACTGCTTTATTTACCAATTTCCAATTGCTGAAATTAAGAGGCATTTGTTTAAACTCTGTATAGAGCACAGAGTTGTTACTTTATGAGTTGTCTCATTTGTTTGTTTGTTCGTTTGTTTGTTTGAAACAGGGTTTCTCTGCGTAGCCCTGGCTGTCGTGGGACACACTCTGCAGACCAGGTTGGACTAAAACTCAGAGATCCACCTGCCTTTGTCTCCTGAGTGGCGGAGTTAAAGGCATGCACCAGCACAGACAGGCTATGTGCTGTTTCTTTTTAAGTTTACAACTCTTTATTAACTGCTTAGAGATGCAGTTTTGTGAGTCTTCTGTACACTACATATTAATGACTTTTGCTCTTTTTTCAGTAGGACTCTTTGGTCTGAGTAATTTATTTTGTTTCATATATATATATAAATTTTGAGGTAATTATACTATATTTATATGTAAATATATGATATATTGATAATATATATGTACATATACACATCAGGTATATATATATATATAAATATTTAAATATATATATTTAATATATATTTAAATATATTTATAAATAATATATATTTAAATATATTTATAAATAATATAATAAATAATATATATTTAAATATATTTAAATATATAAATACAACCTATTCAGCCTATATGATACCAGTATGTAAATACTCTATGGCTAACTATGGGATAACTAATTGGGAGGCTCTTCTTTGAGACACACCATTTCTCCTGCTCTCTGACATCCCCAGTTGCCCTTAGTTCTTTGTCTAGAATTGAGGCACCATGAGCTTTCCTTTCTTCTTATTAGCTTGTGTAAGTCCTAATTGTTCAGATCTAGTTTAGGAAGCCATGTTGATATGACTTCATGAGTGTAGCCTCTCTGTCTTTCCTAGGCAACACAACCTCACAGCAAACTTCCTGTCCCTCTGTCCCTTACAACGTTTCTGCTTGTAATGGATCCTGATCCTTAGCTGTAAGAATTGTGTTGTAGATGTATCCATTGGGACTCGGCATAGTACCATCTCTTATTCTCTGCATTTGACCTTGTGGTTTTCTGAAATAGTCTCTGCTTGCTGAGAAGAGAAGTTTCTTTGATGTGTGGTAAGAGCAGTTTCATGAACGTGTTAATCTTTTTACTGTTCAATTCAGTATTCACTGCGGTCAATAGATGTTTGCTTTTCGCTTTTACTTAGCTGCTTTTTGCAGCCTTTGATAACACTTTGATGAAAATGCTCCTGTGTTCTTCCTTTGGTTTTTCTTTTCATGGCATTAAAAATGCAATCTGAGAAGTGAATTCAGCAAACTATGAGGAAATACTCACTTTAATGCTTTTAATTCTAAGATACACTTTATTATATTAAAACTATTATTGGATTATTTTAGTTGCATGCACACTTGGTGTCCATCCCCTGATGTGTAATTTCCATAATTTAGTGTGCTCCAAATTAATAAAAGGTAAGCAAAGACAAATGTATACAGGCCAGATGTTATAGACAGAAATGATTTTGTATGTTTATTTTATTATGATTAATAGTTGGTCATTCTAAGATGCTGAGCCTATAATAAAACTAAAAGTTTCCTGCCAGAGAGTTAAAAACAAGAGAAATAATTCATTTTTACCTGTAACAGAATATGTGATGATTTAAAAAAAAAAAAAACTTGTTGATTTTAAAGTTGAAACATGAGAAACATTGTGCAATCAAGAGGAGGATTCCATATGTCCAGCGCTGATTCTATGGGGACCGTTCCAGATGCTTCCCTGGCTCCCAGGTTCCCAGCAGGACATGCTGCTCAGAACCCCTCTGCTTGGTATTCAGTCTGAGAAATGGATGAACATAGTTTAGTGAGTCACAAAGGAGAACAGCTTTCCGTCTACATTTTAGAGAAGTGAATGTCCACCCTCTGACCTATTGCAACGCCAGTACATGTGTAATTAACCACACCACTGTTATAAGCTCACCTACGTTATCCTAACAAGTACTGGTCATATTTCTCTCACTACCTTTTAGTAGAATAGCTGAAACCTGGGATAAAACCAATCAAACTTTATTCCTGTCTAGTTATACTTGAACTCCCTGTCCTGGGCTACTTCCTTGACAGCCTTCTTCTCACCAAATGTTGCTAAGACTCCTTTACCTTTGTGACAAGGCAAATACCTTCTTATGGTTAGTATTCTACAGAGATAATTGATCCTCAAAGATGCTTATGTTCGTAACCCTGGAACTAGTGTGTATGGTACCACACATGGCAGAGGGGAAGTAAAACTGAAGATGGAAATAATGTACCTAATCAGTTTCCCTTAAAATGAAAAGATCTGTATGAATTATCCAGTTTAGCTTAGTAACATCCAAACCGTCATTACAATGAGAAATAAGTGTGTAGGGTGTGGAGAGATGGCTCTGTGAATAATGAATACATCTACATCACAATTCTTTCACCTAAGGTGCATGATTTATCACAAGCAGAAACATTGTGAGAGACAGGGGAACAGGAAGTTTGCTGTGAGGTTGTGTTGCCTAGGAAAGACAGAGAGGCTACACTCATGAAGTCACATCAACGTGGCTTCCTAAACTAGATCTGAACAATTAGGACTTACACAAGCTAATAAGAAGAAAGGAAAGCTTGTGGTGCCTCAACTCTAGACAAAGAACTAAGGGCAACTGGGGATGTCAGAGAGCAGGAGAAATGGTGTGTCTCAAAGAAGAGCCTCCCAATTAGTTATCCCATAGTTAGCCATAGAGTATTTACACACTTGTATCATATAGGTTGAATAGGTTGTATTTATATATTTAAGTATATATACCTGATGTGTATATGTCCATATGTAATATCAATATATTATGCTGCTGCCAAGTTTGGTAACTGAGTTCAGTCTCTGGGACTCAAATGGTAAAAAGAGAGCAGTGGTTTCCTCAAGTTGTCTTTGGACCTCCTGGGGGAGGGGCTAGTGCGCGTGTGCGCGTGTGCGCGCACACACACACACACACTCATGCACAAACATGCATGTGCACACACATTTATACATACATGCATACACACACACATACACATGTACCCACACCACATCACAAACACTAATAAAATAAAATGAAATAAAATGTGAAATCAAAGAATCAGGAGAGCAGGTCACAGTGATGAGCCATGAAGGACTCACAGACCACTGCCATAAGATGAAGGAAGAAGACAATGAACTAAAGAAAGAAAGTGTCTACAACTCAGTGACAAAGGCAAACAGGCTTCTTCAGGGACCCCAGGCGAGACACAAACCTCACAGCATGGTTTTAAGTTAGTGAAGTCTCTGCTAGAGTTCTGTTGGTCTGTAAGGAAAGGCATTCATGCCCAGTATGTCACAGACATTGCAGACTGTACTAACTGGTTATTGTCTCTATAGGAAATCCAATGCACCCTCTTTCTCCTTTTATTCTGCACATGGTGGTGCTTTGTGCCACTACCAGATTTGTGTAGTTGGAGGCAAGAAATGAAAGGACGTCGGTAGGATTGCACCTGGCTCCAGGCATCTGCTGAGTTGATCGGGCTTCATGACCTTGGAAAGTTAAACTTCTCAGAACCACACGTGCCCTGGACTGTCCATTGCACATAGTAATCTCCTTTTGAATATTTATCCCAATTATAATTGTATAACCAATTGAGTGCTTAATTAAACCTACGTCTTTCATTTAAGTAATTGCCTCCTGGGGAGAAGGAGCTCGCTAACCTTGCCAGCTACTTGTCTCCCTAGTATTAAACCACATTAAAAAACCTTTGACAGGCAAATGGATTTGAGTCAATTCACCACTTTAGTTGTGATAAAGACAATAAGATACCAATGTGTTCCATAGGGTAACAAAGCCTTACTTCTTCTGTATCAGGGACCTGAATCCTCAAGAGATTGCCAAACCTCCTGTTCTCAGCCCACGTTTTGCTATCTTAGTTTATTGTGTTCCCTTGGCTTTCCCGATAAGGCATTTTTCTGCTAGCTGTGAGAAGGAACCTAGGGCTCCTCTCATACAGCACCTCTGCTTCAGTCCAGCCCCCAAAAGTCCAGAGTTGGATATGTGTGGTAAAAAAAAAAAATACAAATTTAAGGCAAAAAGCTCTATGGACCTGATGTTGGCTAGGCAAACAAAAGACCACTTTTTAATTCACAGTAAAAATTATGTCAGGAGGAATTGTTCCATTTTTTCCCCAATAGGCAGAAAAAAATATTTTCTTTAGGTACAAAACTTAGAGAACAGTTAAAAATTATATAATAATTTATAACAACGGAATATATGCAAAAGGTAGTTTTACAATCAAATAGCACTCAAAATAATAAGTCTGTTATTTTGAGGCATCTAGAATTGATATTCGTTGTACAGTGATTTATTTATACATCAATTATATCTATTAAGACTCTAATCTCAAACTGAAGATGGTTTGAGGCCTATAATGTCAGTATTTAGAAAGCTGAGACAGAACTGCAGGTTTTAAGTCAGCCTGGGCTACCCACCTTCTGGCCAGCCCATACTACAAACCCCAATGCATCTAAATAACTTCTGTTTAAAACTAGTGTAATAATGTCAACTTTCACCCCCACCCCAACCCCGACCTTATTTGCATACCTATGTCTTAAGGACCTTTTTCTTTTCAGTCAGCAAATGCTTGCTTTACTGTACTTTCCAAGGTGTTCTGTCCCAAATGGATTCCTACAGAGCTCTTGACAGAACACCCTCAGATCATAAGGACTTGAATTAAGAGTCTATAAAGCACATGCCTGGCTTTTGAAATTCTGTCTTTAAAATAAACTCAGCCTTCAAGAAGCTGCAAATTTCCACCAGGGAACTCCAAGTTCCACAGAAGCACTTTGCTTTCGCTCTGCTAGGTCCTAACCTATTGTAAAAGTGTGTACAGGAATCAACCACATACGATGTGTCAGCTCCTTGCTAAGAAAACTGGATGTACTGCTGTTTATGGGGATTATTATCTTATCTCTGCAGTGCGAAGGAAAGCTTGACTTATGAAACAATTATCTTCCTTGTGCTCAGATTTATTAAAGATCACCGAAGAATTCAAAACAATAACACTAAGAACATCTCTATGCATAAGGCCCTCAACATTAGGTGCAGTTCTCAGATACGATTTTGTGCAGTGGGTTCATTTTGTCTCAGTGTTGTATAATCGAATGTCAGTCAGACTATCACTGAGCAACTGAGTTGGGGATGTACTTTAATTAAGTGCCTCATTAATCACACAGGCCTCTTCTGGTTACGTAGCTGAATTGTACTCTTTAATCAAAGTAGCAGAACAAAATCCTTTAATTTCAGATTACTTATAACAATTAAAGTAGACGAAAGGTGTGTGCCTTCCATGTAAGTATCGCTATAAGGCCTCCATCTACCTTCTCATACTGCTTCAGGCAATGTTTACAAGGTTCAAGACAATCTTACCTCAGGCATCCTGGAGGAGGAAGGAGATCCATAGTCAACTCATTATGAATTTTTCTATTTCCCATGTAGGATTCTGGAAGTAAATAAACTACTAAAAATGGTGTAAGTATATATATTATTTTGCAAATGCCTTTGTATTTATTTTCATTTAAGTTTAGTTTTATTCGAGACAGGGTCTTACTGTGTAATCCTGACTAGTCTCAAACCCACAAAGATCTCTCTGCCTGCATTTCCCAAGAGCTGAGTTTGTAGGCCAAGCTATACTTACTTTTATCTAAAAAAGAGAATTCTATAACACTGAGTTTTGCATCTTTTTTTGCATGTTTGCGTTTTTTTTTTTTTTGATCTGCACATGTGTACTAGCTTCTACTAAGTCATGGTAAAATGAACACATAATCTTTTATGTATAGACAGTGACTATTTATTATGTACATGAGGATGTACATAATAAATGCATAAATAAATAATTACAGATATTCAAACATATGTTTATATAAATATAAATAATAAAAGCATAATCAAATTAATCTGTAACATTTCATATATTCATACATGACAGTTTTCTAAAATCACAATGAAAGAAAAAAGTCTCTTTAAGTAATATTTTCCATGTACTTTTTGAAAAATTGATGCATTTACAGTGGATTTCAATTATATGGCTCCGCTACTACCTACCCACCTCCTACAACCCCTAGTACCTAACAGCCCATCTCCCTCCCAAATAAACAACTTCCTTCTTTTAAATCAATAACCTATGAGTCCAATTAGTGTTACTCATATGCACAAGGTTTAGGACCATACATCAGTGAATGGGCTCCCCACTAGTGGCCACATCATCAGAGCAGTGACTTTCCCCCTTGGCAGTCACCAGTGGCCATTAGCACCTCTGCCAAAGGTGAGGCCTGTGACATCCCTTCCCAGTGAATGCCGGAATTCTCATTGGAATTCTTGATCTTGTGTAGGTCTTCTGCAGGTGACCACAGCCACAGCTGTTGTGAGTTGATGAATGCAACAGTCCCATCATACCAGGAAGTTTGGATTTATTTCCCAGCTTTCCTCCCTGTCCCCTGGCTATTACATTGTTTCTTCTGTTCCCTCCTACTTCGTTTCCTGAGCTTTAGATGGGGGTAGGTTAATATAAATGATTCAACTACAACTGAACACTCAGCGTTATTTATACTAGGTACATTGACTCAGTATAAGTCTCTGCCATAGCTACTACCCATTGAAAAAACAAGCCTCTCTGACCAAAGCTGAAAGCAAAACAAATATGTGAGACACATCAGTATTTAGATGGCAAGTTGAGAGAATGGCGACTTAACAAAACAACAACAAACAGAAGGTTTACCTCTAGGGTTTACAATCTCCCCAGTCCAGGACATTTGGCCAGATGTACAGGGCATGAAATCCCTCCAGTAGGACAGGAAATTGGAACATGTTTGGTTAACCTCATAAACATCACACCACTATGTTACCAGCAGGAACCTTACCAGGCAGGCCAGTATTATAACATGCAGGACCAAGTGCTGGGTAAGACCTTTGTTGTCTTTTTTCTTTGTCTCCTCCAGCTGCTTACATAGCACCTTCTGACACCTACTGTGTAAGCTGGCCATAGGGGAGAGTCTGTCCTGATCCATCAAGGTTGATTTCTTTACATTCAAAGTGAGTGAGTGTAGTCAGCAATTAGTACACAAACTCTTTTTTTTTTCAATTAGTTTATTTATTCACTTTACATCCCAATATCAGTGCTCCTCTCTTCCCAGCCCCCCTTCTCACAGATTCTCTCCCATTCGCCCTCCCCTATGAGAAGGGGAAGCCCCTCTTTAGGTATCATCCTCCCAATCTGTGGCTGTGAGCACATCAGTCACTGAGAGCATCACCTCTCACTGAGGCCAGACAAGGCAGCCCAGTACAACAGATTCAGGGACAGTCCATGCCTCTGCTACATGTGTGTGGCATGAGGGATTGGTGTCTTTGGTTGGTGGTTCAGTCTTTGGAAACCCCCAAGGGTCCTGAGTGGTTGATTCTGTCGGTCTTCCTGTGGAATCCCTATCCTCTTCCAGTTCCTCAATCCTTCCCCCAAACTCTTCCACAAATGGCCACTTCTGTAGCCACGCAGGACTCCCAATAGAGGAATAAGCACAGCAACCCACCCACAAAACCTTTGACCTAAAATGTGTCCTGCCTACAAGATGTGCAGGGCCAGAAATAGAGCAGAGATGGAGGGAATGGCTGACCAATGACTGGCCCAAATTGAGACCCATCTCATGGGCAAAAACCAATTCCTGACTCTATTAATAGCACTCTGTTATGTTTGTAGACAGGAGCCTAGCATAATTGTCACCTGAGAGGCTCCACCCAACAGCTAACCAAAATAGACGCAGAGATTCACAGCCAAACATTAGATGGTACACACAGTCTTACAAGCTAATTATGGTGGACAACGAAGTACAGTGGCAATGTCCTGTGTTGTTTGGGGGAGAAAAGAGGTTTGTTTTATTCACAGTTCTGGAGAAAGGATCTAGAGCCATCTGAGACTTGATGTTACTGAGCATGTCATGGCCCATCACATCGCAGTGGTAAGAGTGTGCAGAGATAGATTACACTGAAAGACACCAGGTGGCCAGAGAGCAACCAAGACCAAGAGCTCAAAAGAGTTTGTTAATCTTTTATAAAGGCAAACCACTATCACTACCACATGGTAAAGTGTCTAACACAACTCCCTGGCACCAATTTGTGAAATACCCCATTAATTGTTGGGTCTTTTGAATAAATTAAAGATCTAAAATGTATAACTAGACCAAATATAGTAGAACTGTATAGTAGTGTTAGTAAAGCAACTTTATAGATACTGTTATCCAACTTATTAATTCAAAATCACTTCATTTTAAATTAGAAAGCCAAAATTAACTATAGAGCAAAACAAAAACACTTTCTTTTCTTTGTCACAGTTATTTTTCTCTTAAACTTACTCATATTCATTTGGCTTCCGAAATTGGGAGGCTGTCAATTTATCAGGTTTTTTTTTTTTTTTAACAAATCATAATTATGAAATTTTTCACTGTTTCCCACTTGTAGAGGTGTTTACTTATTTCATAGGTAGATAGATAGATAGACAGATAGATAGATAGATAGATAGATAGATAGATAGATAGATAGATAGACAATTTATTCATTTTTGTACTGTTCCAATGAGTATGAGGTGCTATTCTTGTATACAATTTTATCTTTTTCTTACTAAAAGAGATAACGCTTTATTTACTTTCATTTACTTATCTGGATGCGTGAGTGTGTGCTCTTGTGTGTCAATGTCCACAGAAGCCAAAGGAGAGCCTGGGACCCCTTGGTGCTGAGGTTACTGGTAGTAGTAAGTAGCCTAAAATGGGTATTGGGAATCAAAGTCTGCTCCTTTAAAGGAGCAGTAAGAATGGTAAGCAAACTCCAGCCCCAAGTTCTACTCTTTCCAATTTCCTTTCCCCAGTGATTAATGAAGCAGAAATGATCATACCTACACAGGTCTACTGTGCTCCTTTGGTCTGTTAGTGTATTTCTGTGCAATTCACAATATTTACCTTTGAATACATTCTATTTTAATGTGTATTTCTATAGTCATGTATGACCTTGAGTAGAGTTAACATTTCTATGTATTAATTTATCCTTTCTGAGAACACTGAATGCCTTTCCATCTGTTTCAATATCATGTGTATTTTACATTTGAATGCCTACTCCATACTTGTTACATTTGTTATCCTTTCTTGCTTTTTTTGCTTGTGTTATTTCTGTTTATGAGCATATCTAACATTTAAGTTCTAATCTCACTTTTGGTCTTACATTTGTTTTAGTTGTAGATAGACAACTAAATACATGGATGGCACTTCCCAGTGGTTCTTTCACTAAAAGCATGTCTTATTATTTTAGAGACAGGTGCCTTGATAACAACTCGCCAGCACAATATTCCAGAAGTGGGAGAAGTCGGTTTTCTATCAGCGTGGAAACTGAAAGTCAGTCTATAAAGCTGTGGTTCACATGCTCTTCACTGAATTTGTCAGGAGCATTAAACAACTTCCTCTCTTCTCAGTGCAGGTAGTGAGTTTCTGAACTTTAACATTTCTGATTTGCAGCCCGCTTTATTATGTTGAATCCCTTTTCAACATTGTTTTACAATTTTACTTTGCTTCTGGCTTCTTCTCGGGGCCATATTATTATCAGTCTCCTATAGAAGCTTTCCATTTCCTTTTTCACATCTTAAAGAATGTGGAAATATTGCTCACTGTCATCTTGTGCAGGGTAAAAGGGGTTTCAATCAGAAAGTAAGAATTGCCATCCCCTTTATTAGTGTATAGAGGCACTCTGCTTCTGCACCGTGATTTTCTCTCCCTGGGACTTAGATGTCTCTTTGCTATCAAACAAACCCTCTGGCCAAGTGTCCATTACTTATTTTCAATTATTCTTTTGAATGCTGTCTTCAGTATCAGAACAAATGAGAAATGAACATTTTCCCCTTGGAGACTATAAGTTGGTCCTATCTTGCAAGCTGATCACTACATACTCCAAATCGATAACCTAAGTTTCTTCCCATATTCTCTAAGATTTAAAGAAGAATTAGAAAGCTGTAAATAAACGTGGTACCAGATGTACTCCAGAAAATGATAGCTCTTGGAATAGCATCTGAAATGACAATGTGTACTCGCTTGGAATTCAAAAATGAAAATGTCCCTGTGCCTTGCTTCATTACTGAAGGGAATCAGCCTTCCACCACAGCAATTGCCTGTCCCCACCAGCTGACAATGAAATGAATACTCTGTAGGAGCTGAGATGATTGTGGCATTAAACTTAGCAGTCTCTCCATGATCCTGCAAAACTGCCACTGAATCTAAACTAAATCAGTTCTGAGACGAGGCTCTGTAGAACTTGTTCATCATTTGAAATCTGGAGGGGAAAATGAGCGAAAGCAAATGAGTTAGGAGAGACATTATCAGCTAAGAGACGGCTTAGGGATCTGCTTCAGACCAGGCTGAGAAAACAACAGAAACAGCCAGACAGCTTGAGAAATGCCAGTATTATCTATGAAATCTGAGATTGTTTTATTATCATCATCAGCCACAGTCTCCAGGATAATAAGAGTGATTCCAGTGTTTGGTGAACACAAAATACCATTGTAGCACTGCCCTAGAAAGAAAATACCAAATACAGGTTCCTTGGCTTGTAAGGTGGAAGTTGGAAGCCACCCAGACTGGGACCACAACAAGAACATGAAGGACTTTAAGGGGTGGTGTCTGATGCAGGAAAAGCAACTGAACATATCATATGCTTAGGTAGAGGTTGTAATTCTTAGTCCCCTTATCTAATCTTTTCCTTGGTGGTGATTGGTGAAACATCAATCTTGGAGAGTAGGAATAGACTCAGATAATCAGATTATTAATACAAATGCATAGAGCCTTCTCTATGGGGTATCTCAATATTTAAGCCATGTAATCCGTGAGATACTATGATTTCTGTTCTATGTGTGAGGTAGTTTAGGTTTGGAGAAATTAAGGAAAGTGTCCAAATGCTAGGTGACCAGTAAGGAGAGCACAGATCTGAAGTACAGAGAGGTAGAGAACATGGATGTCCTTAAACAACAGCTGGTAAAATAAAATCAAGGGTGATGGAACGAAAAAGCCCAAGGATGAGTTCTCACAGAAGGACCTCATGTACATGACTAAGGTGTCACTCTTTCATCTCATAAGTAAATAAGTAAAAAACAAGAATATTGGGCATTGAGTATAAATAAATAATAGCATGTCCTGGTTCATAGTTCTATGTACAAAATGAATAGAAATAGAAAGAGGTCAGAGACCTGATGCTACAATGAATATAAAAATTTGACTCGTTAAGACCAAGTTTGGCTCTAGTAACTAGCCTTTACATCTAGAATATCCAACTGTGTAGGAAGTATGAAGAAACATTGATTTATTTATAAACCTTCGTGCTAAACTCCACTTAACTTTAGAATTATTTCTGAAATGTCAGTGCCTTGTTGTATTTTGTTACTTGTGTCCAATACATATTTGCAAAGAGAAAGTCTTTGTAGTTAGTTAAGTTTTCTGAAAGCAGAATAACACAGTTTAGGACAATTAGCCTACATTTTAAATTAACCTGTGTGACTTAAAATAAAGACTAAATATTTTAAATGTGTTTACTGCAGTGTGTGTTTTTTTTTTTTTTTTGCTTGTTTTAGCAACTAGTGAAAATGTAAACATCTCATTATGATTTTGGTTCTTTATTTCTTTGTAGATTTACATTAACCATGGGGTGCTTTGATTATTGTGTATTTTGAAGTCTTACTTAATACATTTAAATTTAGAATAAGGTGAGCTAATTCTTTTAAAAATAATATCTTATACATCTTCAATTCTATACTTTTCAGCTTAATGTTTTCTTTGAATGATACTTGTATAAATTTAGTTGTATTTCATTAGTAACATGTTTTATCTTTTAACTTTCCATGTTTGTGCATGACATTAATATAGGTACTTTGATTTGTTTGGTTAGGTAATTCAGGGTGCTGTCTTGAAATATAGTTTCATTCTATATGGCCTTGAAACTGTTTAACCCCAGGTATTCTCAAACTTCCAATAGTGCTCCTGCCTCTCATACTGGAATTACAGGAATCTTACTGCACATAACTAGGCATATTTTCCTACTTTTGCTTTTCATGGGCACTGTAGTTAGAACTGTACTGTTCCATGAATCTCATGTATAGTGGATGAACCCCATCTTGGTGTTACTTGGATGTAATGGAAACTGAAGGAGGAGACAAAACCTGTGGAGACCACCTACAGCAGATAGGCATGGCCCCTGGCTGAGGGATGGAGCCACCCACCCATCTCAAAGGTTTTTTTGTACTCTGACTACAGATACAATGAAGCCAGTCACCTTCCAATATTGCTACTGTGTTTTCCCTGGCATGGGTGATTCAAACTGTGAGCATCAAGAAACGTATGTATCCATAAGTTGCTTTTGGCATGTCTTCTGTAGCAGAAAAGAGGAAAAGCAAGAAATAAACATTTAAAGCAAAGCAGACTTCTTTTTCATTTTGATCTTTGAGCTGGGTGCTGGGTATGATAGGAGGGTTTCTCATGATAATGGAGGAGGGCAGCGAGCCAAGCTCCCAATTGATCATGAGGAGGAAGCCAGTGTTCTCTCTGTGTTAAGCTCTAGTGTTTATTGGGTTAAGTGTTCTAACATCATTTTTATTAAAAAATATTTTAATATAGTATATGTTGATCATATTTCCCTGCCTCAATTCCTTCTAGATCCTTTCCACCTTCTTACCCACTCAACATCATGTTCTTTTTTTTTCCCTGAGGATCTACACACACAGACACACACACATACACACACACACACACACACACACACACACACACAAATCCACAATCACTACATTATAAGATGAAGGTCACCTGCACATCTTAATCAACGTAGTTCAGGATCTAAATTCTGTAAATGTGAAATCTATTTTGTAAAGAGAATAACACATACACATTAGGTGTCTTCATTACCAATGGGATGTTATTTCAGTTTCTAGACCCTCAGGAAACATGACTGAGGAACGGCAACACTGACACATTTCCAGCTTCTTATCTTCCCATTTCCATTTCTGCCAGGGCATTTTCTTATCTTTTTTCTTTAATATATCCAGTCAGTGAGTGCATTTTCTGTATTAATGTTCATTTGATTAGAGACCTGTCTGCTCCTGACAGCTTCCTGTCTTGGATTCTAAGAAGAAATGGAGCATCTTTGGAGTTATTCCAATTGTGGTGAGTCAGCCACTAGGCAAGAAGTGCCTCTTTCCATCTACAGACAAATCACTGTCCAGAAAGGACACACTTGCAGAATAGTCGACTGATTATATCTGCCAAGACAGAGTAATCAGCCCTTAATAATTCTGCATCACTAGGTCTGTTAGATGATCCTGGGCCAGAAGGCTGAAGATCAGATACTCTAACCTTCTGTAGTATAGGGACTGTCCAGGTGTTCAGTGGTCTCTATAAATTGGCTATGTTTTAGAAGCTATGCTTTGTGCTTCCCATAATTTCAGTTAACTCAGTCATTCTGGATTTCTGATGGGGTTGAAACCTTATAGTCTCATAGCCAATCTCAGCTATTTACTTTGAGAGAAAAGATTTGAGAGGATGGTTTTCAGCTGACATTCATTATAAAGCCAATAAAAAAAAAAAAAAAAACAAAAAAAAAAAAAAAAAAAAAAAAAAAAAAAAAACAGGTCCAGAACTAAGTGTTTTAGTTAGGAGAGATGACAGAGGTTCTGTTTAGTCAACAAATGATGGACTGGTATTAGGTCTATCTTGCACTTTACTGACATAAATTGGTATAGTTATGCTCTAACTGTATTTTGAGAGAAAAGTTTTATTTTAACAGGAAGGGTGATATGTAGGAGGAGCTAAGGTGGGAGGAGTAAGGAAAAGAGAAGGAGAGGAGCTAGGTGATGAGAGAGAAAAAGAGAGGGGGTCAGACATGGAGGCAGATGTTCACATATCTCCACCAGTCAAAGATAGTTGATATATCTAGGTTGGGTATTAGGTTACACTTCTGATTAATATTGAACATTACCAAATTTATAAAGCCATTGGTTAACATTAAAAAAAATTTGTATAAAAGCAAAAGAAGAAGGGAGTATGGGATAGGGGTTTTCTAGGGAGGGAAAATGGGGAAAGGGGATAGCATCTGAAATGTAAATAAAATATCCAATAAGATTTTACTCTGTGCTAACTCTGGTGCTAGGGAAGAATCACAAAATAGTTCTGGACTCTAGCTCTGTAGGAGCTCTTGTTTTACAGTTCTCTTAACCTAGGATGATTCTGGTTTGGTTTGCTTTGGATTTCAGTCAGGGTTCTCTGTGTAGCCCTGGTTATCCTGAAACTCATTCTATAAGCAAGGATGACCTTGAAACTCAAGAGGTCAGCATAACTATGCCTCTGGAGTGCTGGGATTAAAGGTACATACTACCTCCTGGTTGGTGATTTTTTTAATATTACTGTAAGTTAATCTTCAGTAACCCATGGTTCTATCATCATGTCTACAAGAAATGTTGTTTATTAAAATATAATTAGGTAACTATGTTCATCTGTATTTTAATTAATTATTAATATTAATAATTTTTGTCTGTGTAAATTTTTTCCTTAGTACGTTGTCAAAAGGGACTACTCAGATTTTAATTAAGGGGCACTTTCTCCCCTACAATGGCAAAATATAACTTTAAAATATTTGGAAAATATTGTAGTTTGTAAAGTAAAAATAAAGTATTTAACAGATGAAACAAATTATTGAGATGATTTCTTTCTATATTGCTTTAAAGCTATTTGATTAAAAATTAATGTAGTATTTTAAGAGAATGATAAAGAATTCACAGCAGTCTCTCTAGAAGACAAATACTAGGACTGCATCTTTATGGTGCACAGGGTGCACAGAGTATGGGGCCTCTGGGAATCCACATTAAAGAGAAAATATTGTTTTTGTTTTGTTATAAGTTTTCCACTGTTTTTTTTTTTTTTTTTGGTGTTAGAGATCATTTTCCACAAACTACAAACTTTCAAGCTGAGTATTTACTCAGTTGTTTTCTATACTTAAAATCAGATAAAATGTTATACAAATTATATAAAATTTCATCATTTCATTAACTCCTATATTCTACAAAACTTCAGTTCATGTACGGGTTATATTTTATCATTTCAGATACATTGTCTTCATGATTCTACTGATCTTGTCTCATTTTAATCTTTCTTGCAAAATTGTTGTCTTGTTGGTCAGCTGTCACCTTGGATAACTTTTTAATCAGTTACTTTCACTGTTTGTATCTTTGGTTTATTTTTTATCATTGTGTGGGGGGGGGTGTGTGTGGGGGTGCATTGTGTGGTACAGGCACTTGAGGGTTGTCCCGCGGTGTATATGTGGAGGTCAGAGGACAATTTTGTAAAGCTGGTTTTCTCTTTCACCTTTATGTTTTTTCTGGCATTCAAACTAGAGCCATCTGGCTTCCTTGTAGATCGTAAGCATCTGTACCTGGTAAGCCACATAGTGACCATGTTTGGGTCTTTTTTTCCTCCAAATTTATGTGGACTTTTTTTCCCTGCTATTTAGACAATTTTAGTATAGGAGTACACAACAAAAAGTTAATAACACTTGCATGTGTGTGTGTGTGTGTGTGTTGTGTGTTTGTGGTGAGATATGTATATATCTCAATTCTCTCCAATCATTATTGACTTTCTCTATGTGTTTGCCTCATCTAGTTTTTTCCCCACAAATAGTAATGAGCCAAAAACCATTACCTGCAAAGGAGAGCTGCTTGGCTTCAAACATCAGATCCACTACTTATGTGACCGTGGTCAAAGTACTTGGCCTTTCTGAGTCCTTCAGTCCTGTATTTAAAAAAAAAAAAAAAAAAAAAAAAAAAAAAAATGAGAATAGTGATGGTATTTGCCTCCTAGAGTTTGTGTGAGAATTAAATGTTTAGGCAGTATACTTGAGAATATACATGCATGCAAGTGTTAACTGTTTTTGCTGTTTTGCTTTAAAATCCACTGGAATGGTACATTTATTTTGTTTTTTTATTCATTGATAATTTAGTTTTTGTTTATTAGTGCAATGATTTTATTTAAGTCTGGGTTTGAATGCAAGATATTACTTTTGACAGGTGACCTAGACCTTGTCATTTACACAACTGATAGCTAGCCCAGTGCTGTTACTGGGCAGTCTGTACTTGTTTGACTTCTGACAGCATTTATGGAGTGCATCATCTGATCACTTTATTTACATAGATGTTTTGCTTCATTTTGTGACATTCAAACTTTCAGAGTGCTCTTCGGGAAGGCAGGTGTGGGTAGGTGGTGGGGGAGCACTCTCATAGAGGCAGGGGAGTGGGGATGCATAAGAGGTTTCTGGAGGGGAGATAACATTTGAAATGTAAATTAAGAAACTATTCAATAAAAGAAAAGAGAAAAAGAAGCCTGCAATCTATCCTATCCAACAGAAATTTAAAGTAAAACAAAAGAAAGAGTATTTGAATCTATGGTCAATGAATCCAACTTAAAATATACACATGCAATAAAACATAAAGTAAACATCCAACAATATCTAATAAATATATAAATCCATTGGGATTTATTGATCAATAATGAAAAAAATCAAGAAAAGGGTTTTTTTAGATTTTCTGGAATTAAATAAAAACCAATAAAACCTCAAAAAGCACATTTTAAAATTATATGAATGCTTTCCAAGTTAATAATTAATTATTAATGTTTTTGTTCCACAAACTTTCTCCACTACTTTGATTTCTTTCACAGTAGAGGAAGCTATTGTATTTTGGTTTTTCCTCCTTTCATGTGATGTAGTTAATCTGCAGGCACATTAAGGGGAAATGGGAGGGAGTTAATTGAGTCTTGATTTTGGCCTGGCAATTATCTGATAACTAGCTACATTCCTTCCTTTCTTAATCATTAACTTCTGATTGTCCCATCATTATCTTCTCTGCCAGTCCCATGTTTTCCTTGCAAT